>NW_027256881.1:290000554-290238054 GCF_029215685.1 Pituophis catenifer annectens
ATGATACATAACTTTGATTTATCCTGGGGTAGGGAAGAGAAAGACAAACATTGGGATAGTGGCATGCAGTAGAACTGAATTTGTAGAAAGCCAGAAGAGTAGAGTGAAATAAAAGAAAAAGAAAAGGAATGGAATGGAAGATGGATGGATTATTTCAATGTTGTACCTATACCTGCTTATAATTTAAGCCAGTAATGTGAATTTTAAAAATAGGTATTACATGCAGTATATTAATGAGACAATGCCCAGGCGTCACTGAATGATGGGATCCATCATTCTTACCTGGCAGGATGAGAAAGACTGAATAAAGGTCAGGAAAGCTGTCATTCTGAAATCATAGATTCCAGAGTTCTTTCAGTGATAGTTTTTGGAGAAAGAAAACAAATGCTAATAAAAGAATAGGGTGACAATAATAAACACGTTTTCACAAAAAAGGATACTGTTTAATTACTTGTTAAATAAAAGTCGTTTCATGGCAGAAGTAGGAGTCCATAGTAAAGGGGAAAAAATTCCACCACATTTTACAAAATGTGCATGGTGATGTTATGATCTACATTTATGTCCATGCATCTCAGTCTGTCACTCAAGGTGCAGCTTGTTAATAAAAGTAGTCCTCATATAGCAGCTGTCTTGTTTAGTGGCTGAAGTTATGACAAAGATGAAAAAGTAACTTTGTGACCAATGTCCTAAAGGTTTTTTTTTTGTTTTTTTTTTTACAAGAGGCAACTGGACTTTCTGGTTTTTCTTTGAAGACATTTCGTTTCTCATCCAAGAGAAGCGAAACGTCTTCAAAGGAAAACCAGGAAGTCCAGTTGCCCCTTGAAAAAAAGCAACTTTGGGACAACCTGAATGACTGAGAATCTCCATAGACATTTGTGATTAATCTTTGCATTTATAATCTTCACAGATTTATATAGAAAGGAGAGCTGAAGTCAAAGCATAAGCATAGTCACAGTTTCACTTAGCAATCACTTCACTTAACAGCAAAGTTACTGGTCATTAAACAAGAACTACCTGTAATGTCATTTTTTTGTCCTTGCTTTCTCTGTGAACACCTTTGATTGTATGTAGGTGAATTTTTTACTGTAAATAAAAAACATCACACAGTACCTGGCGGCAATGGTAAAGAATTATCTTATCTCAATTAGGAATGGAAGAAGGTGCAGCTTTGCACATTACTTCTATTGAAAATGTCAATGACATTTAAGTTATCTTAAATATCTCAAGGTAATCTTCAGCAAAGATTATCAGTATGTGACACGAGTGAGCCAAAGCTAAACCTTTTAAAAATGTATTTATTTCAGTAAAATTCCTGTAAGGCCATATCTCAATTCTTCCACTGAATGCAATAGATCTTAGAAATGATTAATTCTGATGGGATCACACTTCTGCTAGTCTACATCTCCCAAATTAATATATTTTAAAGCTGTAAATGGAAACTGACCTTCTAATTTCTATCCAAGGGGCCTTAATATGTCCAGTTTATGCTTCAACCGAGTCAATGACCACTAACAGGCATTTCAACGAAGCTAATAGTTAAAAATACATAATCAGTTATAATCCATCACAACCCAATTACATCCAGAAAACCCAGCTTTTGATTGTAATTGTGATAGGAATATTTCCGCATAAATAATCTAAAAACTGCATTTAAAGGTTTCTGGATTTGCAGATTAAGTAAGAATTCATCTTGCCTGGGGAGGTAAGTAGGATTTGATAAAAGTAAATAATTTTATGGTAGGCTATGTAATTTATGCTTATCAAATGCAGACACACATCATATGCAGGGAACATCAGTCAGATACATTTCTTACTTTCGGTTCTATTATAAGAAGAAGAATTAGTGCTCAATTAGACCAAAATTAGTCCTGCAGCCAATTTTCCCTGAGGATGCCAGAATCCTCAATTCACAAATTACTTACTGAATCATTTATCTCCTTTATCAGTTAAAAATCACAGAGTTCATTAAAGTAAAATGCAAACAATGTGCCCATTCCCAATGTATGGATCTACATAGTATGGGTGCTACAGCTTTTATAACTCTATAGTCTTTTTCCCATTAGCTTCAAAGAGCTCAAAATCTAAGAGTCCAGTTATATGATTGTTTATGCAAATATGCATAGATTTCATTATTATAAATAAGCTAGCATTGTTCAGCAGAACAGAGAGAGCTGAAAGATGAGAGAATTGTGGCTTGTCAAAGCTTGCCTAATGAGTTTCAAGATGATGTGAGACTCCCTGCCTTAATAGCTTGTTCACATCTGTTGGGTGATAAAAATGTGTTCCATATGTAAAAAAAAAAAAAAGAGCAAAAGTAACTTCACTTGATGATTGTTGGAAGTGCAGGGATTATTTTCAGATTATGTAGGCCGTAAATTACTGTTCTCCTTCCTCTATTGTTAACTAGGTTACTTATGTAGAAGTAAAGAAGGTGTCTTCCTCCTCTTTTTTACACAGATAAGATGGTACATAAGCTTTAGTGTCCCATATTGAAAAGATAGCACATTTATTTTATTTATTTATTTATTTTATTTATTTATTTTGTCAAGCATGTATAAGATAACAGATATAAGTATAAACATGATTATGAATACATGAAATAAATACGAATAAATGGGGACAGTAGGAAAGGGATGGTAAGCACATTGGTGCGCTTATGCACGCCCCTTACAGATTTCTTAGGAACGAGATGAGGTCAACAATAGACAGTCAAAGGTTAAAGTTATGGGGGTTTGGAGAAGAAACCACAGAGTCAGGTAGTGCATTCCAGGCATTGACCACTCTGTTGCTGAAGTCGTATTTTCTGCAATTGAGTTTGGAGCGGTTTAACTTAAGTCTGTATCTATTGTGTGCTTGTGTATTGTTGTGGTTGAAGCTGAAGTAGTCATTGACAGGTAGGATGTTGTAGCAGATAATTTTGGGTACTATGCTTAGGTCATACCGAAGGCGGCATAGTTCTAAAATGTCTAAGCCCAAAATTTCAAGCCTGGTGGCATAAGGTATTCTGTTGCGAGCAGAGGAGCACATGGATGGGGCTGCTACAGAAACACACACATGCTTGAAATTAAGACAAATAACAATGTAGTGTAAAATGTAACTTAGTATTGCAAATCAAACAGCATGCCTGTTAGGCCAGGAATCTGCAGTTGGCATTCTTAGGGTGAGAAGTTTCTACTGAGTTCTTTTCACACAGCTATTAGCTCAAGCCCAGGTTTGGAATTACTTTATTACAGAAAGAATGGAGAAATATGGACATTTCACCAATAACCATCCATCAGTTCTGTTTAAGATAATGCAATCCCTACTGGGGCAGGGAATGCCCCCAGGATCATCTACAAGACCATTGTGAGGAATATCAGGCTATATGGTATATGAGCTCACTTAGATCCACTGCTGAGGAAGTGGATAGGGTTCTCTGTGCTTTTCAGCAATCTGTTATTGGACCCAGCCCCTCCTTGATCACAAAAACAGTCTGAGAGATTATCAGAAGTTGAGTCTATACTGTGGTGTCATCCAGGTCAGGGGAGAGTGGAATGAGAGACCAAATGTACTCCCTCCTCAAGAAGTCATCTTTGGACTCAATGTTTTTTGAAAATCATTGTTTCACCTCCAATCTTTCCTTTTTTAGAAGAAGGTTGGCCGGTAGATGATGAGGACAGTGGAGAAAATGGTTTATCTAGACACATTTCAATTGGGTTTCAAGCTGGGATTTAATAGCCATACAGCCTTGGTCACACCTGTAAGTGACTTGTGGAATTGTTATATGGGGATAGTGCGTCCATCCTCTGTCTCCTTGATCTCTCAGTGACTCAGTGGAAAGATCTTGGTATCTTTCTGATTTGGTTCCAGGGGTTAATGCACAGAGGGCACATTCAGAAAGTGAATCTTTTGGTTCAGGTCCCACCATTGCTTGTTTTAATCCCATTCACCTTAATGCCAAAGATAATTCTCCATTTCTATACTAAGAAATTGTATTACATTTATAATGTTTCTATCCTCTTGAATAATATCATACCGAGTTCTTACTTACTTACGAGCTCATAGATACAGTTCTGTAAAAATGAAAGACAAACACCACCCTAACAACCTACCACCAAACAACCATTAACACACAGTAGCAGTAGTGGGCAGCTGAGGTTTTCTGCCCACATAAAGGAAAAACAAACTGGAAAATTATGCCGTGAACAGATAAGGTATTTTCTGTATAACAGGAGAGTGAACACACTGCATCAAAAATCATCACCTAATGTTGTAAAATGGCAGTGTAATTACAGGGGAATTGACTTCATGTTCAGTGGTTACATCAAGTATAAAGTATAGTGGAAAGAATCAGTAAGCTAGAAGAAAAAAAGTGATATAATTATATATCCCCATAAATAGTCACAGGAGCCTGGCTGTTGTTTGGCTTCTGTTTCTAACCTTCAGTGGAGATTTATAAATGTCAGCTTTAACAGCATCTGTCCAGCATTCCTTGGTAGTAATTGTATTCACCATGGATGACAATATCTCTGCATCAGTGCAGAATATACGAGGCTGCAAGTTCTTTGTACCCTCTTCCCTTTGATCATTGCTTCCTTAAATAATATAAGAGATTGCCAAGGCTTAGCTTTAGTGTCTATTTATCACAAAGAAAGCTCCATTGCCTGCTACAGGTTTACAATGAATTCTGGTAGAGACCTATTTTTACTCTAAAATTATAGCAGTGTTAAAGTACAGAATTAGTGGATTGCTATGCTGCATATTGGTGAAATAATATCTCAATTTTTGTAAAAAGATACTAATTATTAAATATAATTTAATCTAAGGATTAAATATAATCCTAATATTTAACTAAAATATTTTGATGTTTTTAACTAAGCTTGTGTTTTCTTCAAACGATGTTTGAAGGGTTTAGGATAGGGTTAAGGATAGAATTTAAGGGTTAAGGATAGAATCTGTTATTTAATAATGATGTTGTCTAAATTATTCTGAGTGTATCATGGATTAGCTTGACTCTGGATCCAGTCATCCTATTTTAAGAAACAGCTGTTTACTTCAAGGACTGACAGAACAATCCTCTGTGCCAAGGTGTCCTCTATTTGAAGGCCCAACCAATGCAAGTCTGGATTAAAGAACCACGAGAAAGAAAAATAGGACCTTTGAAATATGGTGCTTGAAAACTGACTCCAGCCAACACAAATAGTCTTCATAGCCTTCCCCAAGTGACAAAATGTAATCCATATACTGTATATATCTACAATAACTACTTCTGAAATGCACGAATGCATTTATATTAGTATACGTTAACTTTTTTCTACATCTTCTTTAACAATATTGATTGTCACAATCAGCTATCACATCAAAGAAGCAGAACCTCTGACAATCTTCAAAGTCTTTGGGGTCAGTGGTAGTTTACATGCATATACAGATCTGTATGTACTAGATCCCATTGAAAGTTTCAAAGACAGTTCCTTGCAGAGAAACCGAATGATCAAGAGTGGGCAGCAAAAGCAGCAGGAGAAGAATGACTTCCAACTTCTTGCCAATTTACCCATTGAGTTTCATTGTGGGAATCTGGTAAGGAACATTGGAAATATCTCTTCCCTTCCCTTCCAAATTACTTCCCCCCCAAGTTGTAGGATTGTAGGATTTTAATTAACATAGCATATGTGGGAGTTCAATTTTGCATAGCAAAGTGTTTCTAGAAAAAAGCCTCTTCCAATTGCATGATCTTGAGTACCTTTTTGACATTCTCATTTGTCATCCTTCTGACGAACGTGAACTTAATATCTCCCAATCGCGATCAAATCTTATATCTGAGTTCCTCTTGACTAATCATAGGCATCTTGCATATAGCATTTCCAAGATTTCCAATGAGCTATGGCCTGATTTAGAGGACATCGATACTATAAAGCATATAGACACATGTTTGTTCCTTTGGTTGAATGCTACATTCTCTACTTTTCAAAGAGAAAGAGAGAGAGACAAAAAGAATCCTGGTGCATTTTTCCTATAACTTCTTAATAGCTCTTTCACTAAAAATAATATATATAGCAGGGGTGAAATGCTCGTGGTTCGGACCGGATTGCCCAATCCGGTAGCAATGGAGGCGGGTGGTTCGGAGAACCGGTAGCAAAAATCCCTGCGCCCTCCCCCATGCCCAGCTGAGCCGCGCAATCATCAGAGGCTTTTTTTTTAGTTTTTAAGACCATTTTTTCTACAACCTCTTCAGCCGAAAAAATGCTTTTAAAAATAAAAAAAGCCTCTGATGATCACGCGGCTCAGCTGGGATAGTCAAAGGCTTTTAAAAGCATTTTTTCTACAACCTCTTCAGGTTGTAGAAAAAGCAGAGGCTTTTTTTCTTTTAAATGCCTCTGATGATCCAAGCTGAGTTGCCTGATTGGCAGAGGCTTTTAAAAGGAAAAAAGCCTCTGCTGATCAGGCAACTCAACTGAGATCGTCAGAGCCTTTTGAAAGCATTTTTTGAAAGAGGTTGTAGAAAAAATGGTTTTAAAAGTAAAAAAGAAAATGGCCATGCCCACCCACCCCCTAAACCACACCCACCCACCCCCCAAGCCACACCCACAGAATTGGTAGTAACAAATTTTAGATTTCACCACTGGTCAAGAGGTATGTATATGATGAACCCATAATTGTTAATTTGCAGCAGGAAAATTAAAAGTTATATTTTAGGATAACTACACTGGTTCCCTTAAAAAGGGCCATTATTCATATATTCCTGAATTTCCACTGTAGTGAGAATGGCTCACACAAATGAACAATGGCAAACTCTTTAGTATGATTATATGGCTGTTCTTTTTAAAATTGTTTGTGCAATGTACAGTCAATAAATAGCAATGAATGAAACAGTGGGTCTCTGTGAATCTTCAAAAGGGATTTGACTTCAATCAAAGCATTCCACTAAACACAAAGCAACACAAAGCAAAGAAATGTGTGGTCCTCACCGAAGGCTGGTAGAAGTGCTTTCCAGGGATGTTCATACCTTTGCAAGAGATATGTTGCTGATACTTCTACTGAAGTGAAGCAATTAGCCAATCTACTGCAACATAGGTTGGGGGTATAAGGTAGAACAGTTGTTTTAGAATTGATTTGACAACAATAGGGTATCTGCAAGGAGCCAAGAAGAACAAATCAGATATCAGGGTGCAATTCGTAAAGGTGGGGTTTGTGTCAAAATGATGATGACATGCATGTATGTCATCATTTCAGTTCTTTCTAGATACCTGGCCTAACCTTCAATCAAATAATTCCTATGAGCTGACACAAGACAACTCTACAAAGCAAAACTTCCCACAGGCCTATGAAATTATACTGAAGCAAAAGGGAAAAGAAGCACTCTGATATCAAACAATGGAAAATGGTTTTAAAAATAAACATATGGCAGATAACGTGCCTCTATTTATTCATCACAGTTCTGTTCCTGCCTTCTTTTATACCAGAGATCAAATCCGTGACATTCTCTTCATCTGACTCATCATGCTGGGATCCTAACTTAGTAGAATCTCATCCCTGAGCCTCCTAAATCTAATTAGATGCCTAGTGACTTTCCACCAGGAAGGGTCAGAAAGCTCCATTGTATATACAGTTTAAAGGCCCGAGCACTGAAAAATATTAATCGCCTTTCTAAACAGGTACTCGACACAACATATAAAACACGATTGAGGTTAATCATGTTACTCCTAACTGTTCCAAAATAGTACTTAAAATGACATTTTTTTTTGTTGAAAAGTCTTTGTGGAAGTGCCACCTGGTTTGCTATTTCTGCTACCATTAGTATGGCTAACCTGATGACATTTTAGAGGTATCCTGATGACATTTAATTTGTATTGAAACAGTAGGACATTACTTTAAAAAAGAGTCAAGATTAATTTCATGCCTTTTTTTTGCCCCAAAACAAAGAAGAAATGTTTTGATTGATGGGCAAACAGAAATGAGAAATGATAAGTTTATCATGGTTCATTAACTTTTAAGATGTTGTTCTCTAAGGTAGCAAGGTATTTCATAACTTCCTTTTTTCAGTTTTGTTTGTTTAGGTAAGTATATAATGTGTCAAGACATGCTGTTTTGAGACATTTTAAAATCTGATATGTATGAGACTATGAGTAGGCCATGATATTTTGTGGATCAGTAGGTCATGTAGAAGACACATGGGTACTGTAATCCTTGGTTAACAATTGTAATTGGGACTGGAATTTCCACAACTAAGCAATGCAGTTGTAAAGTATAATGGCATGTAACTACATTGATTAGCAACAGCAATCCTGCCAGTTCCTGGTGATTAAGGAAGATTGCATGTCATTAAGCAAGAACCTCATCATAACTTTCTGCCAAATTCCAACAACCCAAGTCAGTGAGAAAGCCAGCAAGAAGTTACAAATCCAGAGATGAAATCCAGCAGGTTCTGAACCTGGTAGTGGGAATTTTGAGTTGTTTGGAGAACTGGCAAATACCACCTCTGGCTGGCCCCAGAGCGGGGTAGGAATGGAGATTTTGCAATATCCTTCCCCTGCCATGCCCACCAAGCAATGCCCACAGAACTGGTAGTAAATAAATTTGGATTTCACCACTGTACAAATCCCAAATGGCTTGCAAGGAGGGCAGTGAATAGGTAAATGGCGGCTGCCAGGTTGCACAGGTGATCAACGTGGCTGAAGCATAGTAGGAATAACTGCTGCCAGGTGGATAACAGTGTACAAGGCTACATAGGTGGTCAGCACAGCACTGCACAGTCATTTTGACATTCATATAATATCATGTTTTATGTTTTCAAGTGATAAACTAAAAGCTAGGTTCAGAATGGCATACAGTGGCAGCTTGAATTACAGATGGTAATTGTTGTTATAATATTTCTGGAAATGGACAGCCCAATGCACATTGGACTGAGGAAATATGGCAGCATTATTGCTTTAGTTTTAAGGGGGGGAAAGCTGAGGGGTGAGGAATTCTATAGGTATACAGTATGACTTTATGCATGGTGTGGAGAAATTTCTTTTTCCATAACACTAGAATTTGAGATCAAATAATGAGGCTGATTGGTGAGCAAGCCAAAGCAGATGAAAGAAAATACTGCTGCACATTGCGAATTGCAAAATGAAATATTAATCAGAACATACAACAACTTTAAATGATGTTGGGATGTACTTGTGAAGGTTAATGTATGTGAGTACTAATGTTGGCAATTATATGTACTTCCTCCAATGTCACAAATAGTTGGCATTTCTATTCCAGTTCAAGGGAGAACGGAAACAATGCTCTGATTGTGGGCTTCTCATAGGTCTATCTTTGGCCACAGTGGGGAACAGGTTCTCTAATTATGACCCGGTATAATTTTGGTTCCTGCTAGCACCTTAGTGATTCTGTCCTTGCTGAGGATAGGAGGTTTTACTGATTAGAATTCCAAAGAATACAGGTAGTTAGTAGTTAATGACCATTAGTTCAAATTTACGATAGCACTGAAAAAGTAGCCTTATAACTGTCCTCAAACTTGATTGTTGCAGCATATCTACCTACAGTCATGTGATCACCATTTGGGCACTTCACAATTGGCATGCATTTATGTCCATCATAGCATCCTGCAGTCGTATGATTGCCATTTGTAGGTTTCACAGCCAGTTCCAACAAGCAAAGTCAATGGAGAAGCCAGCAATGAGTCACAAGCTGCAACGACGTGATGTCACTCTTAGTGACCATGGGTGATTTGCTTAATGTGGTCAGCAGAACTGGATTCATAAGTTTTGGCATGATGAGGTGATGGATCACTTAATGACTACATTATTTAGCAATACTAATCCCAATTGTGATTGTTCAGTAGGACTATCTGTACCCTGTTAGCACTCCATATATATTGACTTTTCAGTTCCTACATGTGCAGAATCAGATCCAAAATGAGTAAAAGATGCTTCATATTCTGTGTGGCCATCTTCACTGTCCTTGCTGGAGAAAGACAGTCCACTGTCCTTCCTCTGCCTGTTTCCAAGGTCACAAAGAACTGCATGGCCTCAGATAATAATTCAGTTGAGTTCATAACATGGATTAACAAGGGCAATATAATTCACTATGATTTAGCTGAGCCAAACTGTTGCAACTAGCTCCTAAAGAATATTGCTGGAAAACCTGAAACTCATGGAAACTGATATCACTTTTGCTAAAACTCCCCTACTGCACACAACTATAGTTAAGTAGCAGCAATAATGAAATTCACATTCACAAAACCATTAATTAATGTTACTATTCCATGATGCTTAGCCAAATTTATTATGCAGCAAATCATGACTACTATCCCAACAAAGCGTGATGACTGTTGAAACAACACAAAGCTGTGTATCACAAAGAAGGTGAGTCTTCACAGTTTAGCCGCTCACTTAATAATATGTATAGCATGAAGAATGTCTGGTAGAAATAAAGTCCAATCCTCTCAGTTCCCCTTCCCCTGATGCTTGGAAATTTAATTGTTATTTATCTTACACAGCAAGTACTTCTGCACTGGGCATTTATGCACAAAAATTCATGGTACTTGATTTTCGATGCAACTGTTGTCCGTATGGAAATTGCAAATAGAAAAAAAAATGACCTTACACCTTGTTTTACATACTTTGTATCTGTACAAATCTATTGTTCTCCAGAATCCTGGCACATTTTTTTAACCTCAGATAATACTAGTCACTCAAGAACCATGTCATGAATGTGAAGGTGTCATCAGTATGCATAGCAAATCATATTTGGCTATGCAGTGATAAAAATGAAGATGAACAGAGATGTATCATCACCATTACCCCTCTCTAGCTGTTATTTTTCAATAGAACTGTTGTAAGCTCAAAGTGGAATACATTGGTGTTTGTGTGTATGTATGCCAATGAAGATGAACACTTACATTTAATCAAATTCTAAACATTCCTTTCAGATGTTGCAAAGTGAGTAGCAATTTTTTGAAGAATAACATGACTGCAAAGCATTTTCTTCTCCAGATAGATATTGCTCCTCCCCATTTCTTCATTTTATGGCAGAGATAAGGTTGGTAGATGTTTAGGTGATGCTCTATAGCACTATAAGATGGACAATTGCTCCTGACAAAATTCTTTCTTCAATGTTCTTAATAGAGACTCAGGAGCTGCTAAACTGTCTGTTCACCTACTGCGATTGCATTGTCTCTATCCATTCTTCATCTTCTGCATTTCCACATAAGCTATCTAGGATTACTTTACAATTAACATCAAAATGGATTTATTTTGTAACAACTGTTCATCACATAATGCAGACTACCTATCTTTTTTTAACCATAGTATAGCACAATTTTATAGAATTTATTAACATTGCAACAGTAAGATTACAATATGTTGTTAAGAAACAGTACCTATGTAGCTCTTCTGGGTACGTACACACACACACACACACACACACACACACACACACACACAGTATCACAGGTCATTAACAGAAAATAACCTACTGAGATACACCATTCTTGTTTACAGTGAGACGCTGGTCATGGCAGCAGGTATATAAAACATAAACTCAACAGGGAACACTGAACTAATAAAAAGACAAGGGTCTATAAAGCACTGAAAAAGCCAAAGCCAACTGTGCAGGTAAGAATAAAATAAAACAATTTTTTTCTCATAAAGCAATCAAAACACAGACTTTCCACTAAAAAAATGAATCCTGTTCCCTACTGAGCTGGAATATTTATGGATGATGTTTTTCACACAGGGCCAGCCCTTTAGAAATTCAAATTTGAGGAGCAGAATCCCAAGTGAGTAGCTGTTGCATGTGTTAGAGAAAACAACTTTTAACTATAGCTCCCCAAGCCAGAAACAGTTTCCTGTAGCTTCCAGTCACTGAAGGGCCACAGAAGCAAAGCTCTGTGAAGCAAAGCTAGGGAGCCATCTCACTATGTTGCTTTGTGAAATATCTTTGAAGGATGACCAGCTTTCATTGAAGTGAATCACCCTTTGAAGGCTTGCACAGGCCTAACACATATTCTACCTATAGATCTATTTTTCTTCCTCCTCCTTGTTTATGTGTATTTAGGAATAACCTACTCTGTGAGAAATAGTTTCCAAGAACCAGCAAGGAATTTATTTTGGAATATAAGAAGCTGTCCATAGCTTTGAAATGTACTGAGTATGGAAGAAGTGAGCTGGATGCATCCTTGCTGTGCAGGGACTGAGGTGTGAAAGGAACCTGTGAATTGCCAGAAAAGTAAAAAAAGGGACTGCTAGGAACTATATTGTTGACCTACATCAAAGGTGAGTTATCAATCTTAGCCTATGTGTAGCCTCAGAACCTTGCCTGTGTCTCACGGAGGTTCCCCAAAATATTTACAGTGACAAAGCATCAAAGTCAACAGCTTGATTTGAAATAAAAGTATTTATTTCAGTATAGTTTATTTCACTATGCTCCTAGGAAACATTTCCTTAAACTCCTGAAATTCTAAATTCTAGGTAATTATGAGTCACCACTCTCTGCCCCTGAGGTCTCAGCCACTGAAAGTAATGCTTAAAAAAAGATTGCCTAAAGAATGACCAAGACCCATCATTTGTACTGTATTTTTCCACACACTCTGAATGGCTTAAGGGTTTCTGTTTCCCCACTTTCATTTTTTTGTTCAGCAGTAAAATATTTAGCTTCGGTTCCTGGCTTTTCTTTTGGCCTGATTGTTCTTTGGTCAGGCAGGTATCATGGATCAGGTATTATTTCGTTGCTCAGAATACTCACGCTGCATATCTTTTGATTTAAGGTTTGCTAGTTCAGCATTCTGAATTTTAAGTTTGGTATCTGGAATATGAAAAATGAACTTTACTACTGACACTGGCTTGTATCTTATTAGTGAAATCCATTACTGAATTTCCAGTGAATAACTACCTAATACAGTAGAAATGTTTCTGTTTGAGAAATTTTTAATCTATTTTCTCTCTACTCCCACTGAAAATGTGTATGGTATAGAATCCTGACCTCCAGATAGCCTGATCCCAAATAAGGGAGTCAGACTTGCATGGGACATAGATTTTCAGAGTCATCCCATTATAGAAGCAGGATTATCTCTGAAATTGAAGGAATCAAAAGGGATCCAGGCTATTTGATTTGCAAGTGGAGCACAGCTAAAAAGATTGCTGGGATTGGCATCTTCAGCAGGCCCTTGAGCTTCAAGAGAGCTGCTGCTGCTGCTGTTAAAGCGTTTCCACAAGACGGGTTGCATAATGTTGTGTTTTGTCCATATAATTTCAGCTTCTGAAGTAAACACTATCTCTGTGCCTACCCGAGCGATAGCATTAGGCAGTAACCTAAATCAACATTAACAGTCTCTGCAGCTGTCAGGTGTACTCCTGGGCTGTTAGACTAACATGACATTTCCCCTTCTATGTATGCTTCCATGCAGGGCCATGCTGGGTCTTGGCTGTTTTATTTTGCCTTTTCATTCTTAGCATCAACTCACCTTGTGTTTCTGTCAACAAAACTATGGGAGAGAATCATTTGCATCATATGCAGATAATGGTGAGCAGCGTTACTAGAAATGAACTTGATTTCAGAATAATCTCTCTCTTTTGCCTCATAAGCCTGGCTATCTGATAGTCCTTCTTTAGGCTTAGATTGATTTTGCATTATGGTTGCGGAAGAGAATGGACTCTCAGGTTTGATGTTGAATAACTAAAATTTGTTTGGATTGACTCCAGTTTGATCCACCTCATCAATCCAATCCCATTTCATCAATCATTAAAAATGATTCAGAAAATCAGATAAATTTAGTATGATTTTCTGAAGCGGTTAAAAAAAGGTGGGGGAATCTTGTGAATATACAAACTCTCTTTTAAATCACCAAATTCATTTGAGAGAAAGCAGTTCAATATGATTTTCCAATGCAGCTCATTCAATAACTCATTTGGGTTGAAAAGCTTTCAAATTGAATCTCTGTGTTTGAGATTTACTTAACCATAACAACTAACATTATTTTAAATGTTCAAATATTAGAAGGGGGGAGATAAATCCTCAATCTCTTTTTTCCCAACTTTGCACAATAGTTATTTGTTGTTCTACATCGGATTCATGATACATTTTCTGCTTCAAATCAATCCTTCCCTTTATCAAAGCTTCCCCTTTAGAACTTTGCAAAGCAGAGTGGTCTTCTTATCTCCAAGAAGGAATCAGAATGACCATGTTCCTTTGCTTTTATCTTCATTGTGCTCTTGTCAACATTCCCCTGCAGAGTTTGGAAGAAAGTTGAGAGGTATCTTCCTCTCAGGAGTTTCTCAGAAATCTGAGAATTTCTTCCACAGTGCTGAACAAAATGCTTTCAGACTGCAAAACTTTAAGAAATGTGATGAGTGCTGGACAAAGTACCTGAAGGCAAGACAAGAAGCAATGAATGGAAATTAATCAAGGACAGAACCAACCTATAACTAAGGAGACATTTCCTATCAGTTAGAACAATTAATCAATGGAATGGTTTGCCTCCAGAAATTGTGGGTGCTCCAACACTGGAAGTTTTTAAAATGAGATTGGACAACCATTTGCCTGAAATGATACAGGGTTTCCTGCTTGAGCAGGGCTTGGACTAGAAGACCTCCAAGGTCCCTTCCAACTCTGTTATTCTGTTACTCAACAGGCTGAAGTCTTCCAGGATGGACAGCTAACTCTATAGCAATGGCCCCTTGTATAGCAGTTTAAGATACTGGATAGTCTCTACCTCTTTGCTTCGCTCACATTTGTCATTTGACAATGTTTCATTCTAAATGTATTATCCCTGAACCCTAATGTGGTTCTGAAACCTAAGTGGAATGTTTTAGTTTCCTGTTTTACAGGCCTTAGTTTAAGTTAGCTTTCTGAGCTAAGAGGGCAGAAGGTGCTGTTGTGTATTTTCCCTCCCTTAGTCTCCCTTGCTGCTCCCATTTGCTAATTTGAAAAATCATAAGAAGTTAATTCCCTTTAGGTGTTTTTTCCTTGCGATTTAATCCAAATGCAAACATCTAGATCTTATAGCAAGCTGGAAAAATGATAAGATTTGACCCTTACAATGTCCCCTTGACCATCTCATACTCAAAGATAAGTTTTAAAAAGATTTCACAATCCATTAATAAGGATTCTACATAAAAACAATTTCTTTTCCATCAGACTGGATGAGCATTAAAAAAAATGTGAAACTAGAAAAATCTTTTGCAGAGCAATAATCAATAACCAATCCTCATACTGTTTTTACTTTCACACCAGTTTTGTTGGGACTGTGAAATAAAATGGTACTTTTCCAACTCAAATCAGATGGCAGCCTCTAATTTACTCTAAATGTTTTCCATTGCTTTTTCAAAGCTCGTATGTGTTTCATATTTTCAAGGAAACATATATTTTTAAAAATGAGCAAAGCCCGGCCCAATATTTTCAATTCAGTTGGCAAGAATACTAATTACATTATTACATATTCAGCAGCATTCAGCAAAGTTATTTATTCATTCGTCCTCAAGGCCTGAGATGTCTAGCAGGTCAATTCCAATAAGCAATACCTTGTGAGCCTCAGCCAATAGTATATACAGATAATTAGATGTGGAGCTGTGTGAAAAATCTTACACACAAAAGCTAAACCTTGGAGATTTGCCTTTTTGACGGGCTTCGTGACTGAGTGAGGAAATTTACTTGTTGCCATAAGCCAAAAAAAAAAAAAAAAATCCACAAAAAAAGTATCAAAGTAAAAAAAAAAGGTGGGAAGATAAAGAATGAAATGATTCTCTCTATATATTTTAAATGCTAATTCTTAAAGGAGACGTAAGTGATGGGAATCAATATTTAACATTTAAAAGCACATTTTAATCAAAAGCACAACTGATGATGAACCTATTGGCATGGAACAGAAATAGTTCAAATACAATATTTGATTGTTACAGCATAGAAATGAAATAGGTTTCAAACATTGATTGTATATAGTTGTATTCACCAAGTTAGACAAGCATTCTGGTTTCAAATGGCTTGCCTCTTGAAAGAATCCATCTTTTTTTTTTTGCTCTGCTTTTTGTTTTAGACCCTTAATGAGTTCATTTCTGTCTTCTGAAGTGGCATCATTGTAAAAAACAAAAAAATCTACCCTAGTGTTGGTTAGATTTCATCCTGAAGCATGTGAATTAAGACTTCATGTTGCAATGTTTTGCTAAAATTGCATTTTTTTGTGTGTTGTTGTTCTCATCTCAAAAGACATAAGATAGATTTCAACAACTTGGCATGGTTTTAGCTTCAGGTTGTGAACTAAATATTATAAATTTAATACTTAGCAGCCATCCATAGACCTGGAGAAGCAAAGGTATATGGAGGGGAGTGTCAAAATCTTTAGTGTGGCAGGCCTGGTATCACAAACAGAGCCCACCTTCTTGAATGTGCAAATTAAGGAGGCAGGGCTTTGATTATGATATCCTGATCACCACCTTGTAAAATTTAACTGATCCAACCTCTGCACCCACGCATATGAGAACCTCTAGTGTAATTGCTTAAAACAACATTGGCAAAGATTTGAAAATCCTTAATGTCTGTTTATGCATTTTTAATCAATATGAAACTATTTAAAGTCATAGCTGCATCGATCTTTCAAAAGCCTTGACTTAATCTGAAAGATGCTTTGCAAATTACACCAAAGAATTATAATGCTTTATGTGACAGAAAAGGGGGGGAAAGTGCTAAATAAGAAACATGACATTAAATATTATTAAAATTCTATTTAAAAGTTAATTAAATTAAAATTAATTTTTCCCCAACACTACAGCATTTACACCTTTTCTATATCCTAATATTTTTTTTAAAAAAAATGTGGCTCCCAGAATTCTAGTCAAGATGAGTTGCCATCCTCCAGCCAAAATTACTATGCTTCCAGAGTTTTAAATCTATTCTCTATCTGAATACATCACCACCCCTCACACACACACACACACACACACTTTTATTAAAGGTTTTTGAAACTAATATACAATAGGAGAAAGAAAATAAATAAAATAAATAAAAATATAGCTAAGAGTTTAAGAAAGGGGGGGAAAGGAAAAGGAAAATAGAAAAGAAAGAAAAAAGCTACAAACAAGTGTACAGATCACTTTACAGAAGTTATACCTGTATGTGTAATAAACTTACCTCTTACTTGCATCAAAACTCTCTTCTTCTAATCCTGACTAATCATCAAAACCATAAGTCATAAGTTCATTTTTCGTGATTTATGCCAAAGGTCCACAAGGAGTTTCCAGTCAACTATAAACATATTCTCTTTTCTTTGATCAAATAAATCAATTTAGTCATCTCAACAAGTTCCACTGTGTCAGCCTTACAAGGTAGACCATATGGAAAACATGATCAGTTAAATTAATTCTACTTTATTGAAAAATTACAGAATCTTGCAAGTTTGAAAGTGTAACACTCCTGCCATCTCCCTAAGAGCCTGAGAAACTAGGAAGGGTCCTTTTTGTGGTATATGCTGTCACTTATTGGGTCTAGGACTTTTCATCTCTGACTGTTCATTCTCCTTGGCCGTTTCTCCTTGGGTGATTCTCCCCTGACTTATCTCCTCAGATGACACGCCTCCAGTCATTTGCCCTGGGCAATGGACCATTGGCCCCTATGTCCCCTGCCTTCGACATGGACCATTAGCAGAAAGAAGGTTCATCCTGGGTGTTTCACCCCCCATGACAGTTAGCCCCCAACCAATCAGCTAGAGGGGGTGTAATAGAAATTCAGTGAAAGGAGAGAGGTGTAAAAGAATTTGCCAAAATACCTTCCTCCCTCTCTCTCTCTTCCCTCCACCAACCTCCTCTCTACTCCCCAACCCCACCAATACAGGAAGGAACAGTTGGTTTACTCGGAAGTAAGAATTCTTTAGAGGACAATTAATAGAAATTCAGTGAAAGGAGAGAGGTGAAAAAGAGTGCAGATAGTGACACTGTTACTGAGTGGCTAAAAGCCTCCCTCCCTCCCTCCCTTTAACCAGTTAGTTAACCAAGTTTGGAAGGGTCAACTAGAAGAGAATTTTTCCTTCCTTCCTTCCTTCCTTCCTTCCTTCCTTCCTTCCTTCCTTCCACCCACCCACCCACCCACCCACCCACCCACTATAACAGCATAACATGGCAACTAGCCAGGTTTGAGGCTCTTCTAGAGGGGTGAAGTTTAGCGAAGGTTTTGTGTGTGTGTGTGTGTGTCTTTGTGTGTGTATGTCTATGTGTGAATTCCAGCGATGCCTTGCTGATAATTGTGGGGAGGGAGCAGGCGAGCGGTGGCTCCGCTAGATGGGCAACTGCATGGGGTGCTTCCATTCCTCCCAACCCACATGTGAAAATGCTGTGCAGCCTCTCCCTTTTCTCTCTAGAGAGGGTGGGGGAGGAGATGAATGGAGATGGAGAAGAGTGGGAGGGATTATTTTTTTGCAACCTGGGTTAAGCAAAGTGGAGAAAATGTGTCTTTCAGTGGGATCGCTAGGATATCACTTCTGGGTGGGGTTGGGGGTGGGTGATGGAAGAGAGGAGACACATTCCCTGAGTGGTTTACAACACCAGCATATTGCTCACACTCCAACAATCCTCGTTTTATGTTGAATTCAGTTCCCCAAAGCAACGTCCATCTTCCTTAATTTTATTTCCCCCCCCCCATAGCCTGGTCTCCAATTCAGAAGAGGAACCAACTGCTCTCTGGCGTGTGATCAAGTGAAATGGCCTTTTATCTCTGTATCCTGCCTTCCTTTCCTTTTTCACAGACACACACACACAACCTTCGCTAAGCTCCACCCCTCTAGAAGAGCCTCAAACCTGGCTAGTTGCCATGTTATGCTGTTATGGTGGGTGGGTGAGTGGGTGGGTGGGTGGGTGGAAGGAAGGAAGGAAGGAAGGAAGGAAGGAAGGAAGGAAGGAAGGAAGGAAGGAAGGAAAAATTCTCTTCTATTTGACCCTTCCAGACTTGGTTAACTAACTGGTTGAAGGAAGGGAGGGAGGGAGGGAGGAAGGCTTTTAGCCCACTCAATAACAGCATCACTGTCTGAATTCTTTTACACCTCTCTCCTTTCGCTGAATTTCTATTAATTGTCCTCTAAAGAATTCTTACTTCCAAGTAAACCAACTGTTCCATTTGAAATACTAGGCAAATATTTCACAGTGCAATCCTAGCATTGAATTTAGTGAGACTTACTTCCGAGTAAACCAACTGTTCCTCTCTGTATTGGTGGGGGGCTTTAGAGGAGGCCAGTGGGGGGGAAGAGAGAGAGAGGGAGGAAGGTATTTTGACAAATTCTTTTACACCTCTCTCCTTTTGCTGGATTTCTATTACACCCCCTCTAGCCGATTGGTTGGGGGCTAACTGTCACAGAGGGTGGAACTTCCAGGACAAATCCTCTTTCTGTGAATGGGCCATGTTGAAGGGTGTGGGACACAGGGGCCAGGCAGGGCCCATTGCCCAGGGCAAATGACTGGAGGTGTGCCAGCTGAGGAGATAAGTTGGGGGAGAATCACCCAAGGAGAAATGCCTGAGGAGAATGAACAGTCAGAGACAAAAAGTTCCATTCCGCTCTTATCTAACCGTTCCCTATGCAGCATCTCTTTGTCCCATCTCACAAGGCCTTTCCTACATACCATTACATATCATTCTTAACTAATCATTCCTTCATTGTGAATAGTGGTGATTCTTTCCATCTTTGTGCATACAAAGCGATTTAAGTATTTAATTAAGATTAAGATTAAGACATAAAATTTATGTATGAGTGATTTAAATATTTTTCTCAAGATGTTTTGGGAAGATTCAAATGTGGAAAGATCACTCTATTCCAATCTATATCAAACACCAAGAGAAATTGATTAATCTCTCCTAAGTCATTCATAAAACAATAGTTTGTCCTTATTTAGGACATAAATTCTCACTATCAAAGACTTAGTCCCATGCAAATTAACTTCCACTCCAACAAATCTGTTCATTAGTCATTAGTCAGTACAAATTCTGGTTTTACTTGGAGATTTATATTTTTATAATATGTGTCTCTTGTAGGCAAATTATGTCTTGTTTTAACTTTTCAAATAATAATATTTTTCTCTTTTGAGGAGCATCTGTTGCATTTATGTTCCATGTTAAGCATTTGTCATCCATAATCAATCCAAAAATTTGCAAAAGTTAATACTTGAAATGCCTACTCCAATATTCCTTTTAATTTTCTGTTGTACCTATTGAAGTATTTGTGTAGTCTCGTTTGATATGTCCATTTGAATCTCCTTCAATTCCTCTTTAATATTTGCTAGAAATTCCCTCGCCTTCTGCATAGAATTCTGTTAAAATGTCTGCTGCTTAAAAGTAAAAGTCACAGCCTTCTAATCTGTGCTACCAACATGGAATCTTTTTCTTTTTTAATCTCTTAGTAAAAAATCTTTCACAAGATTCCAAGGAATTTGTTTAAGAACAATTATGTCTTTATTATCAGCCTTCAGCCTTCTATTAAAATGCTGTTGTAAAGCTAGATCCCTTGCCTGCACCAAAATATCCCTTGGAACATTTCATATTCTTTCAAATTGTGTTTTCAGTCTACATATGTTACCAGTTTCTGTCCCTGTAACCTTCTCATCCCAATCCAAAAACTTTGTTAAAGCTTTAAAAATCTTTTCTCTAATATCTTCATCAGAATCTTCTGACTTTGAATCTCAAAGAAAATGCCTTCTGTCCCAATTCCAATAGAGCCAGATTATGTAGTTCTTTTTCCAGCTTTTTGTTTATAACATCTGTCTTACTCTCCAGAATTTCCACTTGTCATTAATTTGTTTTACATCTTCAGACACTTGCTACATAAAGCTTTCCATATACTTAATTTTCTTTTATCTCTTATTTCATCTTTACAAGTCCTTTATCTATTCTGTTTTCAAAAACTGTCAATTTAGTATCAAGTGATTTAGCTAAATTATTGCCCAGTTGCTCAAACAACTGAAGCAAATCTGATGTAATTAATCTCTCTGCAGGTTGTTCTAGTGATCCTCCCGTTCCCTCTATTATTTCTGCTGCTTTTCGGGTGGTTGACTTTATGATAATATATTCCAAAAATGAATGTGATTCAAACATGGGAAAGAGAAAAGGTAAGTTTCCCACTTTTTCCCTATTTTGACTTCCTATGCCCTTAATATTTTCATGTTAAATGACACTGCATAGTCAGCAATATAGGCTGGATCATATTATCTTTATCTTTTGTTTTGTAAAATCCATAAATTGACTGAAGTCTTTAATTAAAAAAAAATTCAATAAAGGGCCAGTTCATTTCTTTAATTCCAATTTGTTCAAAAGCTTTTTGCCAAAAATTTTAAATTTGTTTAAAAAAAAATATTTTCTCTTTCTAATTCAGAAAGAATGTTGACTCATCAAGTGGAATTTTCTTATCCTGCCACTCAAAAATCTCTCTTTAAGTGTAAATTAGTTATATCTGAAAGTGATTAAGAAATAAGACTAGTGTGAATCTTATGTCCATGTAGGCTACATTACGATTGAAACCCCTTGATAGCCAACCACTCAATTCACAAGCTAACTACAAAAATCTTAATTTTTTGAATGATAGTATTGCAATATCAATGCAGGCATATACAAAGTAGATGAAGGGATATTTAGAAGAAAAAGAAAATGCAATTAAGTCAGGAAACACATGATTATGAACCCATGATAATTGACTTAACTTTAGGGGCATGTAAATCAGATCTGAATCTATTCAAAGGTTTCAAATAGGTTGGAAAATGGATTCTGTTTAGTTCAGATATCTGAAATTATTCATACTGAATTTCTCAACTGGATTCAGTTAAGTTCAGAATGAATCAGACCACTAAAACATTTGAACATTCGCAGAAAAGATTCAGAAAGTTCTGAGTCAGTTCTGACATATTCAGTTCAGTGAATAGAATCAACCTAATTCTCTGAAGCAGTTCATATCAGTGTTCAGTCTCTTGGTTGATTTATTTGTTCTTTTCCTTCAGAAAACCAAGAAAGCTTGCATGGGATCTCTTTATTGTTGTCTCTGTGATAGCCACACATTGATATACAATATGTTGGGCTGAGAAAGAATGAACCCCAAACCCAATAAATGGCTAAGAACAGTCTTGAATGGTGGTCTCCCTGAATGTAGACCAACTACTTAACAAACTGTTTATTATTCATAGAAACTTATTAGTACTATACACATTCAGGTTGTAATATAATAAAATTTGTAGTTGTAAATCGAGGATCTATTTTTAAGATAGATAAATCTTCATGGATCTTTATGAGTGAAACCACATTCAACACACATGTGAGAAAAATCTCAGAAAGTTCAATAATTCTCCTTTTTAATCTTAAAAGAAAGATAATGATTTATCTGAGAGGAATCTGAAAAGGAAAATAAAAACGATGGAATCTTTTTGGCACACTTAGAAGTTATTTAAAACCATGTTAAAATAGAAACTGAAATAAAAATGTATATGACAGTGACAGATTAGGGAAAGCATAAACAAGCCCAAGAGGATGTCAGTGTAGTTAATGAAGGGAATCAGAAAACTATAAAAGGTAAGATGGTGTTCATTAAATGTACAAGCTAGTCCAAATGAGGAAAGTAAAAAGACTAGTATAAAAATAGTCACAAACTTTTAATGATACAAGCGTAAAGCAAAGGAATTAGCTGAAGATTTTGAGGAGTACCTTACTAAAATGATTTGAAACAGTTATTATTGTAAAAATAAAGTATGTGGGACCTATTGCAATATGAATGCTTCTGTTCAGGTCTCAGTTCAGGGACCTTTCATTCCATTATTTATTCCTTGACAGTGTTCTGTATAGCTTTATCTTCAATCTTCAGTCATATTTCACATACACTGGGGCCCAGTTCTTACTGGCTGGTTTAAATTCCTTCCTTGTACTTATTTTTCTTGGAACCTATTTTGTACTTCTGGCAGAATACAATTTCCAGTATTCAAATTTGCTTGTTCTTGTGACTAGGTGATGCCATTTTAGGAAGAACAATTTGCAAAATGTAGCGTGTCCCGAGAAGACTGACCAAAATTCTAAGGGGACTAGAATTAAATAAATGAGGAGACATCAGTTATGACTAGTTTGGGGGAAGGAAACCCTGCAGTGACATAAGAGAGCTTCTTTCAACTGCTTGGAGAGCTGTATGTAGAAGGCAAAGTAGACTTGTTCAATTTCCTTTTTTGGAATCAAGAAAGACGCAATGGATTTACAGTTCGAAGAAATAAATGCTTATGGTACACCAGGAATCATTTCCTAATGTAAGACTGTTTCAGCAATAGCCCAGACTGCCTTTGCCTCATCTCCCATGGAACTATTTAAAACAGAGGCTAGATAGCCATTTTGGATGGTTGCCATAGTACAGTAATATATTTTGAACTAGGTATGGAATTGGAATAAAGGATCTTCAAAATCCCTTCCAGCCCTATATTTGTATGATTTGTATAATTCTATACAACTGTTGCCTGAAATTCAATGATATGGAGTTAATGGCATCTTGCATGCCACCAATACCACCACTGTCTATCATACAATGATATAATTATCTAAATATGTGCCACATTTTCTGGGTCCTAGAAGCACCAAGTAGGGTGCTAAGGCTTGGCATGATCTCCCATGCCCTTTGCCACCTTCCCAAACTCATTGCTACCTCCCATCAGTGTAGTTTAAACAGACTGAGAATATAGATAAAAGGCATTGGTGTCTTTGTAACTCTGAGCATTAAAGGGTATTCCATTGATGTTGTCAGAGTAGCTACTAACACTTTTTAAAAGAGTTGGCTAATTAATGGTTGACTAATGGGCCTGTGACAGGTTCTGCACAATCCTAGGACATTGTGATGTTCTAAAAATTAAATCACCCATGTGAATTAATATCACTCCCTGCCTTCCATATGGAGGAATACTTTTCCAACTAATGTGAGAATAACAATAGGTATTAATAGCTGTGCCTGTAATTGCTACCCATCGTGCTTTCAGTGAATTCTGAACGTGTCAACAGGAATAATTAATGAAATAAAAATATAATTCTTTCCAGTACACTGCACTTAAATCAATTTTCCATGATTTCAGTATTCAGTAACCAGCTCAATGGGGATATAAGTATTGGCTGTTCACAGAGAAATGAACTGAGATATTTGGCAGCAGTGAAGAAATGTTATCTCATTTCTTTTGCTCATTGCTTGGAAAAGTTCTGAATGAGTTTATGAAACTTCGGAAAAACCACAACCTTGGGATGTTTTTATTTAAAAGAAATTGACCTGTTCAGTTATTCTGCTTCTTCCTGTTTCATCTAACAGCTTGTCTTCTGAGCTATATTTTCAGAACAAGAACTTTCAGATCTAATAGTCTTTGGGACAGGATGTATACACCTATTACCTGTTTCTTGTTTTCTGTCCATATTTTTCTTACTTTCTCCTTCCTTTCAAAAACACGTTATTCTCAGCTATGGTTCATTGCAGATTGGCTGATAACAATTACAGGATTTTTTTTTGTTCTGTTTTGTTTTTCTTTTAACGAAAACCATCTATCAAACTACTAGGAGTCTTTGTGCAAACAAAAAAAGGATTCATTTTCTACATAGGCTCCATAAAAAGGTTCTTTTCCAATCTCTTGTACCTATTAATATATTATGATCAGCATTTAGTAAAAAATTCAGCTTGATGTTTTAATCCCCTTGCACAGTAAGTATTGACAAATAGTGCTCAGTTTCCAGTACTGAAGAATTCATAATTTGATTGATTTTAGTGGATGTAATGTATGAAAGTGGCAATTTCTCAATATTTTTTTATTTATTCAATTTATGTGGTTGCCCATCACAAACAAGCAACTCAGGGTGGCACACGATCATGAAGTCAAGTAAAAAACAAATTACAATTACAGTGTACAAAAAAAATTAAATGCAGACAGCAGTCAAGAAACCATAATAATTCATGGGTGTTAACTTAATCAGGAAACAGGGCATTTCACACAATTTATATTTCAGACTGAAGCACATAACTAGGTCTTCAAGGCCCTACAAAAGACCCACAGGGTCAGAGTTATCTTAATCTCTGGAGGCAGTCGTGGGTTTCAAATTTTTTTACTACCGGTTCTGTGAGTGTGGCTTGGTGGGCATGGCAGGGGAAGGATACTGTAAAATCCCCATATCCTCCTGATCAGCTGGGACTTGGGAGGCAGAGAATAGATGGGGGCAGGGCCAGTCAGAATTTTTACTACCGGTTCTCCGAACTACTCAAAATTTCTACTATCGGTTATCCAGAACTAGTCAGAACCTGCTGAAACCCATCTCTGTCTAGAGGGGGGAAATTCCAGAGACCAGGTGCATGCCTCCTGATCCTCACCAAGCAATGTTCCTTGGCTGATGGGACCCCGAGTATGTCCATCCTGCCAGACTGGATTGGATACCTAGAAATACCTGGGCAAATGGAGAATGGTCCCTCCGATAACCCAGTTCCAAGCACTAAAGGGCTTTAAAGGTAACAACCAGAAACTTGAATTGTACTAGGAAACACACTGACAACCAATGCAGATCAAGAAGGTGTGGTGTTACATGTGCCAAATAACTAATATTATTAACTATCCATGCAGCTGTATTCTGCACTAGGTGAAGGTTCTGAATGATTTTCAAGGGCATCCCAACTACAATAATTCAACGGTGGGTCACAACAGCATAAATGACAGTGAACAGAGCCTCCTGGTCCAGCACAAACAGGGAAAAGGCCCTCTTAGCCACAGCTATCACCTGCTCTTCCAGGACAAGCTATGTCCAGATGGGCCCCAGATTGGACATCGATTTTCTCTAAGACACTGCCACTCTGTCCAGGTTGAAAGGTAGAAAAACTTTGATACTGAAAGGCCCAAAGACCTAAAGTCTTGCTTGGATTGAGTCAAAGCCCATTGCATTACAATCCAGGCTCCTACAGCCTCTAAGCACTGAGACAGGACATCCATGGCATTGCTCAGTTTACAGAGATTCATTCTTTTATCTGGGATGCGGATATAAAACTGGTTATCATCAAATGTGGTGGAAGGTAATCTGGATTCCCAAGAAGAAATCAGTGCATTCCCAAGGGGCAAAGTTTAGATAGTTTGTGTGGGAGGAAGAGAGTTAAAACAGCTTCTCCCTAGGAGTTCTCAGAGTATTTTTTAATACGTTAGCTTTAGCTTGGCAAGATTTCTGTTTATAAGCGAGGGATAATAAAGGAAACTGCTTAGAAGAATCTCAGTGTATCTTTCTTGGTTTTTAGAGCCTGACTTCAGCATACTGATGATACCTCATCCCAAACCATTGCATCACCTCACCAAATGGCCTCATGTAAATATTAAATAAAAGGGGAAGAGAACTCTGCAGCTCCCCATAAAATAGGGGTCATGAGTTGGATCTTTGTCCCCCATTAACATTGACTGGAACTAACCCTGGAAGAAGGAGGAGAAACAGTACAACACTGTACTTTCCATCCCAAACCCCTCAAACCAGTCCAGAAGGATACCATAATTAAGAACTGTGTAGTAGACTTTCCATAACAGCCCCAAGTTCTTTCTGGAACTCAATCAGTTCAGCATTTGGGGAAAGCTGATCTGATAGACCCCATGGAGGGGATTAACACAAAAATATGAGAACCATGCAAAAGCAGAATGTATAGTATCTAGTAAGGAAGACTTCTGCAGTAACATTTAATGGAAAGACTATTTTTCCAATATTAAATTTTCAGAACTGTGTTTCTGGTAGCAACCGGTTTCAGAAATGTACTTTTATTAACATCTAACAATGAATACCATGGCATACCTAATCAGTGAGGACTGGAGTATTTAAGCCCGATGAAATTGAGCTCCTTGAAGCTATCACCAAATAGTGCTGACAACGACAGTTAGGACTTAACCTTTCCAATGATCCTGCTAGGAACTCTTAAAGTCTCAAAATTTCAAGCAAGCACTGTCAAACTTCATGCTGACAAGGAATACTGGGAGCTGTAGTGACATCATATCTGAAAAGCACAAGGGTTCTGTAACTCTCTGTCTCAGTTGAATTTGTCCTTGTAGATATTTGGCACATATCCACAATAATTTGATCAGAGAAGAGTGTAGTATTGGCATGAGGGGGAATAAACTCCATCACGAGTTGTGTTTTGATATTAGAAAAACTGGTAAACCTGTCATCAATCCTACATATCAATGCTACATAAATCACTTAAGTTGTGTTTCTCAAATATTTAGCTTCCATCAGGTTTCCTTTCTTCAGTTGTCTGATTCTTCTCCTTCAATACATAGAAAATCATTAATTTCTTACACTTGATTTCTATGTAAATCTTCCATAGATTCCTGTGGGTTCATGTTATGGGTTTTGAATTGACCTTTAGATTACATGCCTTGAAAATGTCAATTGGTGAAAGTAAAAAGGAATTTTTTTAAAAAAAAAATAGTAAACACTCACATGAGCCATCAATAAATCATAGCTTAATTGCTGAATAGTTGCTAAGATTAGCAGTAATGGTGGTTTTCTGGACATTAATTTACTCAGCTGTTTGGATCACCAATGGCAGAAATCAATGGTCAGATTTCAATTTTTCAGTTCAGATCTTTGAAAATGTGTTGAACCAGCAGCATGTCTTAAGAGTTTAAGTTTGGGGGTAAAGCAATGAAGAGAGCTATGAAGATATGGTTTTTTTTTTAAAAAAATGAAGTATTTAACAATATGGTAAGGATATTGTTGTGTTACACCCGAAGTTGTGGTTTATAAAGCAGAATACCGTTAGAGTTTTACCCACGGAAACGTTTTTGAGAGTAATTGTGAATAACATACAGACAAACTGTGTTTTATAGTATTTTACTTTTAGGGAAAACAAAATCATAGTCCTTTAACAATCCAGTCTTAGCCATATAAAGTGCAATATAAAATCAATCCAGGGATATAAAATCTTCTTATCAGTTTGTAGAAAAATACAAGTAACAATCAGGAACAATATAAAAACAGTTCAATAAATATCAGAAAACAGTAAATAAATAATCATGATCAAACAATTGACCATAGAAAGGTCAAAAAGAGTTACAGCGTAGCAGCAGGTAAAAATGGTGTAGTGTCCACACTAACCATAATTTAGCTCTCCTTAAATACATTGGCTACAGAGCTCAGCCAATCAGGATGCAAAATGACTCAGCACAGTTCTTAAAGCTACATAATACATTCACATAATACAAACATACAATGTTGGCTTATATATTTCCTGGCCAACCAATTGTTGGAAGAAACATCCTTCTAGGTTCTGCTCCAAGTGGGGAAAACAGACACTGGAAACATGGAGACTGCTTGGAAAGATGGTTTAATGGTGGACAGGATCACATAGCTTGAGTTCCTGAACAGAAAAGGGCTGATACAGTAAATCTTCGGGGTTTTATGCTCTCTCTGGCTCTGCATTTCTTGGGGCCCCGAAAGAGTATCCTGATTGGTTGTCAGACTCCCAGGGGGTGGGGGCCTTGCTGGCTGATGGTCACATGTGCTTCCCAGGTCACATGTGGTGAGTTTCTGCTGCTATTGTGTAGAGGGCTAATCCTATCTTTGACAATTCCTACTATGGCTCTGCCTGAAGGAGGCAGATCTTTGTTATGTAGAATAGACTGGCCCAGGCCTTAATGGCCCATTGACAAAGGGTGGGGGGCAGGAAGGTGGGAGCTGCTTTGTCTGTAAAATATGCTTCTCATATTTCTCATCCAGGGAAATATAATATTCTGCCTTTTTCATATTTTCTAAAATATTTCACTCTTCCAGGAAAGGGGTGGGTGCTAACTTCCTACAATCCCTACTCTTTTTTTTCAAAACGTGAGTTTTGAAACAAGTTCTTGTCAAAAGATTAAAATTGATCAGATCAGGGAGCCTTAATGGGTGCTTTTAATTTTCTAATGCAAAGGGGAGGCATTGATAGAGGCAACAGAAAAGGATTCCTTCAGTGGCTTCCAAAAGCTTTCAACCGTGAAGGTCTAGCAGCCAGGAAAAAAAAATTTCTGGTAAGAATTTTACAGTATCCAATTTTCCATGCCAATTAATTTCAGACTTCAGATATTACTTTCTGTGAGCTTCCAGTCAGGTTTCAAGCAAGCACATGTCCCAAAATTTTTTCACAGCCATAGTTTTCCTTTAAATTGCAGGCTGCCCATTTCCAAGGGTTGGTTACTGAACCTGTCCTAGCTCTTAGTTTAGTGCATCCAGGATTTGTGAGTCCAAATTGAGGTTAGCCAGTGTACAATATCCATTCTTTTTTTTTTTTTTTTTTTGGGGTGTTACACATAATGAGCCCTGGGATTTCTACTCATGAGACCACCAGTGCAATATATCTTCCTTTACTGGGCAACTGGGCAGCATCATTTGTGAGTCACAGTCAGGGCTTGGGTTTTGGAGATCACTTTTCTGCTATCTCTTCAAGTGAGGGAATTGCCTGAGGGGTATTGCTTCCTTCCCCATGGAATTAGCAGGGAGGTATGACTTCTTGGGCTTTTAGTGCTACAGAGCAAAAATCAATCTAGGAGAAGCTTTGTGTGGAGGTAAGTGAAGGAAATAGTTTCAATCTAATTCTGAATGGTGTGTCTCTCTGTGTGTGCATGTGTATGCAGCTACTTTTACAATACAGGCAATACAAACATTTTGGACATATTTCTCCTCTCCACCAGACAGAAATCTAGAGTGTACATAACTTGCTGTGGAAACCACTCCCAAATACAATTCTTACAATAAACTGATTACAATATACATGAGAGAAGAAAGAAAACCTTACAATGAATTTCCACCCTCCCCATAGTCTTTCCAGCTGTCTTCTGGGAATTGAAAAGAGTCTTTTGGTCTTTACTTGTACATCTCAGGGTCTTTTCTTTCATGTCTGCTGGATAGCATGCTTGGTGGTAGGGCTGGTCAGTCAGGCTTGGAAAGGTCTGCTCCACTCTGGTTGCTGTGCTGACTTTCAGTGGAGACTGGATTCAAACCCAATTCCTGGTTCAATCAGATGGAAGGTCTCCTTTGGAGGCAGCATCTGGATCCATGTGCTCTGCTTCCACAGTTTGCAGAGTCCTTTGTGCAGGGCTGAAAGACATGAGAACAGGGTCCCCTCCCCCTTTTTTGTGGGTAATCTTCACAGGAAAGGCATTGTAACAGGATTAGAGATGGGGGGGGTTAGATAGCTTGCAGGCAGAGTTTGAAAAGAAACAACACAACAGTATTGCAGTTACTAAACAGATAATGCAGTTTCAACAAAATGGAGACACAACAGATAAGAAAACTGGATTCACATGCCTCAGGAAAGAGATGAACAGGTAAAACCCATTTAAACACATACAGTAAATGCAAGACTGATTTTTTTCCTTGTAAACAAACTTAAAACGTTTCCTCATAAACTTGAGTTGTTACTTTAAGATACAGAGAGGGAAGGAGAAAAAAAACAGAAATGAAATGAAATGCTCTCTTTAATCTGTGTTTGTTGGCCAGACAAACACAGGGCAAAGGCTCTTTCTTTCTTTTTTCTCTCTCTCCCCCATTTTCATTGCTTCAACCTTTTTTTTTTCTTTTCTAACAATTTAAAATTCTTGTCTCTAGAGATCAGATACATTTTACAGTTACAATTACCTCGAGGGCGACCAAAGACACACACACATAAAACAAAGAAGATGAAGAGAAGAAAACAGAACTCTGAGATTTCACACACACTGATCATTCCCACATAAATCTCAGTTAAATTAGGGAAGGCACAAATCTTAAACATACCACGTGGTTGCATAGAAGACAGAGAGACAAACAAACAAAACAAACAAACAAACAAACAAAAACCCAACATTCCTATTTATATATTTCCCTTTTCTTTTAAGTACCTTTATTTAGCCAAATTTGTCTTCCCGGTGTTATCTCTTAGCAAAGCCCATTTTTGACACAATTTTCCTAATTTCCTTTTATCCATGCCCCTCAATATGGGCACCCGCCTGGCGTCCCAGGCCGCGAGCACTTCTTCCACAGGGGTCCCCGCCACCCGTGAACTATCGCTACCCATGACCCTTTCCTTTTCTCCAGAAGGATCACTTCGACTTAGCCGGGTGGCACGCCGTCAGTTTTCAGAGAAAAAGCTCTGGGAAGGACTTCGATTCCCTTACGAAGTATGGGCCCCTTCCTCTTAGGGAATCGCCGTAGTTTTTCGGATCCAAAAAGGGGATCCGGGAGGACCTGCTGACCCCAGCAGGTGGTACTGGCACCTCCTCTCACACACACACGCTCGCCCCGTGTCTGGGCTGGACAAAACCGGGTTTCCCTTTCACAATTTATTTCCCCCCTTCACACGCTTGGCTTTCGCTCGGCTTCCATTCCTTTTAAACACAAAGTTCCACATTTGGCAACCCCCCCTTGCTTTCTCTATCCTACCGGTCATGGCTCAGTGGAGCTAGCAGTAGGCAGAGGTGCGGCTAGAGGTCGCTCAAAGAGGTGAAATCAGACTGTTTTCCAGGTGGAATCCCACACACACACTTCCTCCTTCCCTTACAGAAGGCCCTGTGCTCTGGCAAAACCCCCATGCTCTCCAGACTGTTAGTCTTTCTGCGGCTAGGAAATGCACAGAGAAAGCAAGATCCAACTGTGATTGGGAGAAGGGCCTTCACTCACACACATGCAGGCATAAACAAATTTCCCATGCTTTTCCATACTTTAAAATTAAAATTTAGAGGTACTCACCTTCTTTCCAAGCAGCCTTTGAGCTCAAACTCAAAACCCCTTTAAAACCTAGTTCCAAATGGCCAAGGTCCAGGAAAACATACCCACAGACTCAATGGGTCTGCTGCTAGCAAGGGAGGCTTACCTGGGCCTGGTCCATTGGTTAGGTTAGCTTGGAGTCCCACTGGCTCGCCAATTGTTGGAAGAAACATCCTTCTAGGTTCTGCTCCAAGTGGGGAAAACAGACACTGGAAACATGGAGACTGCTTGGAAAGATGGTTTAATGGTGGACAGGATCACATAGCTTGAGTTCCTGAACAGAAAAGGGCTGATACAGTAAATCTTCGGGGTTTTATGCTCTCTCTGGCTCTGCATTTCTTGGGGCCCCGAAAGAGTATCCTGATTGGTTGTCAGACTCCCAGGGGGTGGGGGCCTTGCTGGCTGATGGTCACATGTGCTTCCCAGGTCACATGTGGTGAGTTTCTGCTGCTATTGTGTAGAGGGCTAATCCTATCTTTGACAATTCCTACTATGGCTCTGCCTGAAGGAGGCAGATCTTTGTTATGTAGAATAGACTGGCCCAGGCCTTAATGGCCCATTGACAAAGGGTGGGGGGCAGGAAGGTGGGAGCTGCTTTGTCTGTAAAATATGCTTCTCATATTTCTCATCCAGGGAAATATAATATTCTGCCTTTTTCATATTTTCTAAAATATTTCACTCTTCCAGGAAAGGGGTGGGTGCTAACTTCCTACACAATTAGGTAATAACCATTTCCTAACACAATATTTTTTTTGAAGATTGTTTTTTTTTTTTTTAAATGACACCATCTCCAATAAATCTGCCTCTCCCTCTTGACCTGCCAGTGAGTCCTACTGAATTCAATAGAACTTAACCCTGGACAAAAATGGACTTGTAGTACTGATTTTTTATGATCTTTTTTTCCTGAGAAATCAGCAGCTGTTATGTAGAAAGATTTGTTCTGCCATGTTCATGAATTTAAGTCATATTGAAAAATCAGTGCAACTGCATCTCATCTGTGTCACGTATGTAAGTAAAAATTTCTTAATGATGGAGTTACTCCTCCCTTCATTTGGAAATGAAACTGTCTCAGTTGAGGGGAAAAAATATGTCTCAGAAAGTTCTCTCTTGACTTATATAGTCTGTCTTCTGCCTCCAGATGATTAGATTATTCCTGGTTATTTAAGTTTTCAGAACCAGGACCAGCAGAAACCTTGAAAATGTGACAATACCACCAATTCTCCCCCCCCCATTTTTTTCCAAGAACACAAAGATGTTCTTTGTCTGAATAATAATAAAAATATCAAATTATTATAAGGCATGATCGATTAAAGCTGATTTAATATATAAAAAGAAGTAAACAGTCTTGCTTGGGAGATCAGATTATCTAGCAAATAGTTAATGCTGGAAATTTCACTATGGAAAAAGGACTAGTCTCCTGAACAAATGCCTACCAAACGCCTGAAACAGCTTTTGTATGCTAGTCAGCCTGATGATAAATGAAGCATGTGTAGAATTTCATTTTATATTCCATGACAAAATACCGTTAGGAATGAAATTGTCTGAGTTCATGGAAGATGCACAATTCCAAATTCATACTAACAAAATTCAATTGCTGTGTTCACATAGCATGCCATGACCAGGTGACTGGATCATATTATGGCTTGATGTAAGATTAGGTTCATACAAATGCTAAGACATTGGCTTGATTCGCACAACATGTTAAACTCCCAAATACCATTTTAACTTGTTTCACAAACCTGACCATGACATTATGCATTCTAAATAGTTTTATTCTACCCTTTAGCAAAAAAACATAAAACTGTAGTGTGGGAGTTTGCTGGATTCTGCCATCTGTCTTCCATCTACCCACTATTCACCCCTACAAAAAACTTTCCTAAATTTTCCCCCTTGGTGGTGAATGTGATGGTCCCCCCTGGTTTCGGTGCAGCTGTATGGGTAGGGCCTCTGGTTGCCTTTTTCTCCTGTAATATATGGATCTGTAGATAATATATTGTTAGATTATTATTTTTTCCCAAACAGGATGGCTAGAGAGAAATGATTGAGGCTGCTTCACTCTTGAAATGTGCAACCTGCCTCGCCTCTTTTAAACGGCAGTGGAATAATGTCCTCTAAATTATATTCCCTTCAGTTATAGTGGCAAAGCTCATGCATTTCATACATCAAGAGATCTTGTGGAGCTTCCCTTGAGATTTTGTGATAGACTGTTGCATATCGAGGCGCATCTCTCCCCAGGAAATAATGACCCTGGCCATGGTAAAATATTTTATCAGTGCAGCATTATCTTGAGATAATGGCACTATTAATGCTTGTCACCGCTGTATGCTTCCTGTAATTTGGTTTGCTTTTTTACTGCTGTTCAGCACTCTGCAGAATTGCTTGGAGTTTATCACAGTCGCCTACAGTCGGGACTATTCTCTGTTTCCAGGATGCACTGTGTAAACCTTCACACTGACACCGGCTTGTGGCATTTCTAAGCAAGCTCTCGCTCCTTTTTTGTCCCAGAACTTTTTTTTTCATATATTTTTTTAATGTATGTGATAATTAAGTCTCTCAACAACCTCGTCCAAACTGTATTTCCTAGATTCTTACTGTATGCATGCTGTTTTCTTTCTTTATTGTTCATCTGATTGCACTGTCAGCTACTGAGAGGAAAAACATAAAGCAATATCTATTTAAAACAATTAAAATAAATGAAAAACCTCTTTGAAAAGATGCATGTTAATGGTTTTTAAAAAGAAGTTTTACAAAGAAGTGAAGCAATACCAAGAGAGAACTTACTGAGACAGATTCTTTTTTCCCTCTCAGTTGAGACAGTTTCGCTTCCAAATTAAGCAGAGAGAGCCAGTTTGGTCTAGTGGTTAAGGCACCGGACTACAAAAAAACACTGGACTGTTAATTTTAATCCCAATTTAGCCATAAAGCCAGCTGAGTAACTGGGCCAGCACTCTCTCTCAGCCCAAATTACCTCACAAGGTTGTTGTGGGGAAAACAGGAGGAGGAAGGTATATTGGATGTATTCACTGCCTTAAGTTATTGGTAAAAAATAAATAAAAAAATAAATGAAATATTGGAAGTAGTTAAGTAGCTAATTCATAATAGTACAACACAAGCCAAGAATTAACTAGAGTCACATGGCAAGAGGCCTGGCTTCAATCAAATAATGACACAACTGAAGTTTTTTGTAAAGTAAATAGTGATGTAATTGTTATGAGTCAAAGAATAGAATGTGCGCATTTATGTGCAATGGATTGTCCCATTAAATTTATTGGAGTTCATTTAAATACTCCCTTCTTCCTTTATTTTAATAAAAAAATATTTCATTTCTTCACTGATAACAGAAAACAAGGCCATCTTTTTAATAAGCCAAAAAATATCTGCTAATGGAATATTGCATGAAAAACTGTTCCAGGAGCACTTAATGGCTGGAGAGCAGACAAATGAGTGATATATGTATGTGTACTTGCACCTTGATTCTTTCCCATAAAGTTAAGAGGCCGAATGGTAGTGGCAGCTGTTATGGGGAACTTTTTTGCTCGTTAGTCTTGTCCATGTACACCAGTATTTCTCCTCTCATTGGCAGCAGCTTCTAATAGTTTCAGGAGGGCCTCTTTTTAACAAATGATGCCAGAGTCTGAACCTTGGACCTTCTTTATTCAAGACATATGCCCTGCTAATCAGCTAGTCCTGCAATGTTATTAAATTTTAGTCTAATACTGCCAAAACAAGTGTAGTATCTGCACATGAGTGGCATTTAATAGAGGTCAGTTCAAGTAAATTTGTCAACTGTTTAATTCTGGCATGTGTGTACAAATACTCTGAAGCAATAACCCAGAGAATGGGAGACTTGCAAAGGCATCAAGTTGATGCAGGAAATGCAGTTTAAAAAGGACATGGTTGCAGCCACAATCAAAACTTTCTTGAGTTCCCCATCCAGCCCCCATGGGTACCACTGGTTAGTTCGACGATGCACTGATCTCTTATTACCAATATTTCTCTGCATACTAAGCACACTCTTAGATTTCTACTTTGTATGGAAGAGAAAGAGGGCTCTGTTGTACAATTAATGTCCCATGTATGTATGGCAAGCTACAGTCCTCCAAGAATCATGATGTTAACATATACAATATATTTGTCTATGCATGTCTGTATTAGCTACATGTCCCTTTGGAGGGTCAGTCAAACTATATACATTTCTTATTTATCTTTGCAATGATTCTTTAAGTTGCTTAAACAACGAGAAGCTGGAACTAAGGATGTATATATTCCCTAAATCCAGTGAGTAAATTTTCATCTGACGTTAGACTTGTACTTGACATTTCATGGTTTGGTCTGATAGTTCTTGGGCGCATAATGTAAACATAATTATGTTCTCTTAACTTGATTCTTTCTGTCTTAAATTGTAAAAAAGTTGGTTTCACATTGGCATTACTGCCATTGTATGAATTTTACTCAATTAAGTACAGCAGAAAAGAATCAAGAAGAAATATGTAAAGACAAATATCAGATAGAAATTCTATAACACATTGTAAATAGAAATCAGATAGAAATGAAAATATATTGAGGCATGCATGTATACTCACACTCACACTCTTACACACACACACACACACCAGGATATTAAATGCTTGTAGAAAGCTGCTATTATACCATCACTATACTGCAATCTTGTAATCATTTTTTTCTAGCTTGCATCCAGGAACAATCAGAACTAACACAAGTTATATTATATACTATAAATACTATAAATAGATTAATGTAATGATAGTGGCAACATAAGATTAAATGCAGTAAAATAGAAATTAGGTCTCATTTCCCCAATCCAAAATGAGTCCATGTTGAAATAATTGTTGGGTCTTTTCCCGTGCAAGATTGAGAGTATCTTGGCGACGTTTCGACGAGGTCCCACTCATCATCTTCAGGCTGGTGCCTTCGGCTTCGTGCCTGTGCAAGCAAAGCGTGATCGGAGCTGCCGTCTCTCTATAAATACTGGTGGGGAGGTGGGGAGTGCTGGCTTTGTTGCTGTGAGCGGGTTGGTTGCCTGTGTTGTTACATCTTGATTAGTTGATGGAGTTGATGTTTGCAGATTAGTCAGCTATTTCGTAACATCCTGTGTGGGTGAGGTCCTTGATGTGTGCCCATTAGTCTTTTGTGTTTTAACGACCTGGGTAATGGGCTGGGTAGTTTTTTTTTTTTTGTTTTTTTTTTAAGTTTTTATTTTATGATCAAACAAGTATACAATATAAGCAATCATTCGAACTATCATCAAAAAAAAAGAAAAAAATTTTTTAATCCATAATCCATCTCTAAACTCAATCTTCAACCCCTCCTCACCACCCCCCACCCCCGACTTCCCAGAACAAAAACAGGGCATAGATTTCACCAAACATTCGCTAAAATAAACTAGCTAACTGCAAGATTTAATAGCTCCCAAGACCCCTTAACTCCCCTTTTACAATTTCATCAACCTCCCTTTTTATAGACTCAAAGTAGCAAATAATCCAATAACTCTAAAAGTTTCAAAACCATTAACAAATATTAAGCATTCAAACCTTAAAAATTCTCTTAATATATCAATAAGGTATTCAATTCATTTACAAAAACATTTTTCCCCTCCTACTTTTCTCAAAATTCAGATATTTTGAAATCTTATAACAAAAAATAAGCCTTAAATATTCAATAGTTACATTTTTCCCCTTCGTTGTTCCTCCCTCCAATTTTTAAAATTTTAAAACGTAAACATCAACGTTTTAATTAACCATTAATACATAAACTAGAAAACCAAAAAAGATTAATCTTACATTCTTACTCTCAAATATTTTAAAAATCTTAAAACAAAAAATAAACCTTAATTAATCATAATCTGTACGTTTACCCCCTCAGTCTTTTTTCCTCCCTCCAACTTTTAACTCCTAAAACATAATCATTTTTAGCCATTATCATTATTTAAGTTTCTACATTTTTTAAAAAAAAAACATAATCATTTTAATTAACCATTAATGCATCATATTTAAAAATCAATATTTAAATTTATACTTTTCCCCCCTCAGTAGTTATAACACCTAAAACATAATCATTTTTAACCATGAATAGAACAACTGCAAAACCAAAAAGAAAGGTTAATCTTCCATTCTTGCTTTCTTTTTATATTTTTTCCAGTCTTTCTGCATCCCTCCTACTTCTATTTTGAGGAGGTTTTTAATTTTAATTTGAGGTTGATGTAACTGCAAAGATTGTCCCCTTTTTGAGAAAATTGCCTCTGATTTAGAGCCCCCATATTGCCTCTTCTTGCTTATATAAATCAGTTAATTCCTTCGTCTGTAAAACCAAAGATTGTCAAGAGTTTGTGAAAAAAAGTTCAGTTGTTTCTTTTCTATTAAATGTATAAATACCACTGGCAAATCTCCTTCATCTTTTGAAACTTCGGAAGTCTGGTCATTTACTACTTTCTTCCAAACCAAGTCGTAATTTTGAAAGATTCTATCATTTTTTTCAAAAAGAGCAGAGAATAAGCTTGAAAATTCTTGAGAAGATTCTTCCACCTTCTCTGCTTCAATCAAAATGTCTCCTGGATTGTCATCATGCTCCGTACTTGCTTTTGTCTCCTCAATCATTTCTGTTGTTATCCCTTTAAGAATTGCTATTTGATTACTTATAGCTGCAGTATGATTATTCATGGCTTCTTTTATAAATTCTGTAAATTCTGCATCAAAATCCTTGTAGTTCTGTAAATCAGACAACTGTTTCATTTCTGACACCTCCAAATAGCTTCCAGCACTTTCAAAATCTCCTTTCTTGGAAGCCATTTTATTTTAAAAAGATTTTCTTTCTTCCCACAACCATAAAGTCATAAAGTCACAGCCATCCTCTTGAGCAACTTTCAGCAATTTCTTTATAAATCACCAAACGAGATAATCTTTTCCTAAACAGCTCTTTAAAATCTAATCCAGCAACTTAAAGCCAGTCTCTGAGCACGAGTGTATTAGCAGACACTTTCCTTTCTAGCTTTCACTTTTAAAATCGCAACAAAAAAACGCCATCTTTACTTCCAGCTCAGAAAATCCAATTAGAAACATTGTATCCCTGGAGTTAAGCATTATACTTGCAAAAAGCTTGTCCTCCTGCTTCCGTTCCGCCTGCTTTTTTGAAATCATTTGATCTTCTGTTTGACAGCAGAAATTGGACGCGACACCTAGCTCTGTAAAAAACAGAGTCCCCCCGGATCCGGAGCTTCAGTGGGCTGAACGGGGAGCTCTCGCCCTCCTAACCCCTGGAATTAATCCAGGGGTTTTCGGGGAGCTCCCGAAGGGGAGATTTTCAAGCCATTTGACAGCTGATTAGCGCTGTCGGAACGGCTCAACGGGATCGCGGGGGTGGCGGTCTAAAAAGACCGTCCATGGTGCCACAGAGCCAACCCGGAAGTTTTCGGCTGGGTAGTTGATGTAATGTCCTGAGCAGATGGCTGTGATCCTGAGCTTTGGTTTGGCTCTGAGTTTGAGGTCTTGCCATGTGTTCATGGCGTGTGTCAGTTTCCTTTGTGTGGGGATCGGAGGGGGGTGCAGCAGCTGGTGATGCCGCCGTGGTCTGGCTTCTGAATGGTGGTTGTATTTGTCTATGGGATGGGTTTGGCTTTGAATCTGGTGAGGATGATTGGTGGTGGTGTCATGTGTTATCTTGGGTCCGGTATTAATCTTCGTGGCTGGGACTCTTCTATTGACTAGGGCTAGTTTCCAGATGTCCGGTAGGTGGGAGGTATCGTCGTGTTTATTCATATATACATGTTTTTCTTTTAGCCAGGTTTTTCCTATGTAACCAAGGTTTTTCTGCAGCCCTAGCTCAGAGGAGTCACATTCACTCGATGGATTGAAGCCATCAGCAAGTATTTCAGGTCCAATTGGCAAAAGAAAGCTCAGGACTGCCTAGGTTGGAAACATGCAGAAGAGACCTTCATCCTGCAGTGGATAGACAATGACTAAAATGATGATAATACACACATACACACACACACACACACACACATATTGCATTTTATTGGGTCATTTTGGTGTCATCCTGGTTTGCCAGAAGTGCTATTGGCTATAAGATATATCTTAGGAAAGGTATGAGCAACTCATAGTTCCAAACAACATTGAATCCTTCAAGGGCCTACTGTGTTTCCCAGAAAACAAGACTCAACCAGAAAATAAGCCCTAGCATGATTTTTCAGGATGCTTGTAATATAAGCACTACCCCCAAAATAAGTTCCAGCTGGACAGACACATTTAGTACCATATTTCACTGAAAATAAGACCTAACCAGAAAATAAGCCCTAATATGTCTTTTGGAGCAAAAAATATTTTCAGGGAATTTTGTGTACCATCCACACTTCTAGACCTCATCCTTGAAAGCAAAATAGATTTTAACTAATGCCTCCTCCTCTTCCTCCTCCTTTTCCTCCTCCCTTTCATCCCCATTGAGATCTGTCACATCCTTCTTATGAAAAGAGTTGCACTGTTCTGGTAACTTATTATTAAAATCAAGCAGGCAAAAGAACAAAATTAATTTGGTAGACATTTGAACTGGACAAAAAAGCTATTAAAAGGGGGTAGATGTCAGGGGAAAAAATATCTGTCAACCTTAATTCAGTCCCACAAATATGACTGAGTTCACAGAAATTGAAACTGAGCAACAAACATTAAAAATCTCAGACATTGGATTTTTACAAGTCATTTACCTTTATGTTTATGAATTCGCAAGCTTTGCATATTCATTGCAAGCTTTGGTGAGTTCTTACAAAAAAATGAAGCAACCCCCCCCCTCACTTATCATTATGTTTTAGAGAAGTAAAAATAATCACTTTCCTGCAACCTGACAGTCTTCATCACACAATCATTTTGGATACACAACCAGCAATGGTTGGAATGCAGATGGAATTAACCTTAAAAGATTTCAGCACATAAACTGCTTTAAAATTGTCTGCCCTCTTTTCATTTTTAGGAAATGAATCTTGACTCAGTGGGTGTATTACCTTGCGTTGGTTATGAAGTACTTTGAAAAATTAGGCAACAAAACAAAACAAAACAAAACAACCTTCTGCCACTTGCCCCCCAAAAATGGGGAGTGATACATTTCATAAAATCATTCTGTGAAAAGCTTAGGGCTACAAAGGACATTATAGTAATGTGAAGACATCAGCAGGGTGACATTTTGAAATAATCCACATTTTTGAAGCTTCTATCAAGGTAAATAAATGCATTAAATCTATTAGAGGAATAATGTCATATTTATGTCATGGTCTAAAATCCACAGACAATTGCAATACAATTATTTGAATGATGCAGATTTGGTTAAACCTAACAAAGGGAATAAGACACACAGAAAGAAAGAGTCCTACACACATATTTTCGATAAAAAAAAATTGAACTACTATGAATATTAATGCTTCTTCAGTTGCACTATGATTCTTCTACCTTGGAATTTCTATAATATATATATATATATTTCTTGCCATAAAATCTTCTACCCTCAATACGATGCTATAGAGCACTGCACACCAGAACAACTAGACACAAGAACAGTTTCTTCCCAAACGCCATCACTCTGCTAAACAAATAATTCCCTCAACACTGAAAAACTAGTTACTAAGTCTGCATTACTATTAATCTTCTCATCGTTCCTATCATCCATCTCCTCCCACTTATGACTGTATAAAATTATAACCTTGTTGCTGGTATCCTTAAGATTTATATTGACTGTTTCCCTATGACTATCATTAAGTGTTGTACTTTATGATTCTAGATGAATGTATGTACTCTGAGAGTGTATGCATCAAGACAAATTTCTTGTGTGTCCAATCACACTTGGCCAATAAAGAATTCTATTTTCTATTTTTTCTAAAATGAAACAAACAGAAATGGAGATGATTTACAGTTTACATCAGGAAAGGGAAAAGTTGATCAAGAAACATATATCAAAAGCCACTTCGGATACATAGGCCCAATTGATTTTTTTTTTGTTAATGGTTGGAAATTAACATGCAGTTCTAAAACATAAAAGGTTCTGTGTTATATTTTATGAATGAGACCAAGTACATGCAATATGAAGTTGCAAACAGAATATAATTGTCTATCTCTGAAGTTTTATTTCAGATTTTTACTCAGTGAATTCCTATAATTGAAGAGATAACTACAATTTTGTGATTTTGTGTTTTGTGTTTTCAGCCATGTTTTTTTTTTTTTTAATTTGATTTATATGCCGCCCTTCTCCGGAGACTCAGGGCGGCTTACAATGCGTTAAGCAATAGCCTTCATACTTTTGTATATTTATACAAAGTCAGCTTATTGCCCCCACAAACTGGGTCCTCATTTCACCTACCTTAGAAAGGATGGAAGGCTGAGTCAACCTTGAGCCTTGGAGAGATTCGAACCAGCAGAAATTGCAGGCAGCTGTGTTAATAACAGGGTGCACTAAACCCCTGTACTATCAAGGCTCAACAGGCTTTACTGCTCAAGGCTTTACTTCTCAACAGTCATTACTGCTTATTAAAAATATTTGATATTAGATATAAAATGTTTTAATCCATGGAAACAAAGAAAAGAGATAAATACAAACTAAAAAAGAATTTTTTAAAAAATATCCAAATTTGGAATTACTGGTTGTTTTTATTTTTAGATAAAATAACATTCAGTTTTGAACTTATAAAGCAGTGTTTTTACAAATTTGGCAACTTTAAGACTTCAACTGCTGACTGGGCAATTGTGGGAGTTGGAGTCCAAACTTCGTAAGCTTGTCAAGTTTGAGAAACACACTAATATATAATAATATTGGTTGTAGTTTCTATTATGTTGATGGTGGCCAATTCATAAGCAAAGAGTGAACATATCCCATTGTTCTCAGACTTTATATCCTTGGTATCATTTTCTGTTTACATTAAAAAAAATTTTTGCTACGTTTCTCAATAAATCCAATGTTCTTCACACATTGATAATGCCGCATTGTCAGTCTATAACTCAACATGACATTGACATCTTTTTAAAAATCCTCTTCTCATGAACATATTAAGAAATTTAGGACTTCCGGCTGATGTCGTGGTGAGGTTGGATGTGAGGAGTGGGTTTCCGTGTCCCTGCGCGAGTTCTCCCCGTTGGAGGGCTCCGAAAGGAGCTAAAGCCACCTTGCAATAGCAAGATTTTAGGAACTCTATACTTTAACATTATTTAAAGTTGCTAGAGGATGGTGCTTCATGTTTTAAATATTATTAAACCAATGGCTACATTCTTAGACCTGTTTTCCTGTGTTGACTCACTATTGTATAAGACTATACCAAGCTGATTGCTGGGAGAAATATTAACAACCTCAGATATGCAGATGATACCGCTCTAATGGCAGAAAGTGAACCTCTTGATACGGGTGAAGAAGGAGAGTGCAAAAGTTGGCTTGAAACTCAACATTAAGAAAACTAAGATCACGGCATCTGGACCTCACAATTCCTGGAAAATAGGTGGGGAAGAAATGGAGGTAGTGACATATTTTATTTTCCTGGGCTCCAAGATCACCACAGATGGGGACTGCAGCCAAGAAATTAAAAGATGCTTGCTCCTGGGGAGGAAAGCTATGGCAAATCTAGAAAGCTTACTAAAAAGCAGAGACACCACCCTGCCAACAAAAGTGTGTATAGTCAAGGCTATGGTTTTCTCAGTTGCAATGTATGGCTGTGAAAGTTGGATCCTAAGAAAGGCTGAGCGCCAAAGAATTGAGGCCTTTGAACTATGGTGCTGGAGAAGACTCCTGCAAGTCCCTTGGACTGCAAGGCGATCAAACCTGTCAGTCCTAGAGGAGACCAACCCTGACTGCTTTTTAGAAGGCCAGATCCTGAAGATGAAACTCAAATACTTTGACCACCTAATGAGAAGGAAGGACTCACTGGAGAAGAGCCTAATACTGGGAACGATTGAGGGCAAAAGAAGAAAGGGACGACAGAGAATGAAGTGGCTGGATGGAGTCACTGAAGCAGTAGGCTTGAGCTTAAATGGACTCCAGAGGATGGTAGAGGACAGGAAGACCTGGAGGAACATTGTCTATGGGGTTATGATGGGTCAGACATGACTTCACAACTAAAAACCAACGTACCAAGCTGAAAGAGAATCAGCAGCCACAGATAATATGCATTGTATCACATTTGTATTTTACTCAAATGGATACAGCAGGAATGGGACAGCAAGAAATATCCCAAAGCAGCAGCTCCAATTTAGGCATTGTCATTATGTGCTAATTTGAAATTAAAGGAGGTTTAATTTAAAAATAAACTAAATTTTTCCAAGTTGGTGTCTATGACATAAAAATAAATTATACTGAGTAAACAGACATAGGGTTGCATTTTTAAATATCAATGTTATTCAGACTGATAGGCTTGCTACTTAGTTATATAGAATATACATGCACACAATTGGAGTGTTCATTTCCAAAAATATTTATTTGTATTTTTATAGATTTTATTCTATTAGAAAACTATTAATAGTCTGGAATGGGAAGAGTAAATATTTGGGGACAATCCATTTTCATTTTTAACATTAATCTTCAAGCCATGTATGATTTTGCTTGTAATCGCATGACTCAGATGCCCAAAATGATGCAAATATGAAAGGGCAAAGGTTGCATTGTGACTACACAACTCCAGACATTGTGGGTGCTACAACACTGGAGGTTTTTAAGAAGAGATTGGACAACCATTTATCTGAAATGGTATAGGGTTCCCTGCTTTAGCAGAGGCTTGCAGTAGACGACTTCAAAGGCCCTTCCAACTTTGTTATTCTGTTATTCTGACACAATGCATGTATATATTTTGTCAGTTGAATTTACTCACACCCAGACATCTATAGCCAAATACTTTGAAATCACATTCTTGATATTCAAAACTTTTGGCACCAAATTATTGGCAGCATGATTTTTGCCCCCCCCCCCTTTTTTTTGCATTATTGGCAATATTTTCACTTAAGCAAAGCCAATCTACTAATCTGATTTCTAATGTAAAGTGGTTTGTTGCCAATTAATCAGGAAGAATTGGTTATGTTGAGTGGAAATTATAGGACCTGAAACTAATTAGTTTCAGAAAATAATCTGAGAGTATCATGCTGAAAAAAAAAATCTACGATCAGTATAATGCTTTGTCCTTTATGGTATCCATTTTAATTTGTTATTACATCAGTCTGTTGTAGATAACTTAACACTACCGGCTTGGTTTAGAATTGAACTTGTACAACATTAATAATGAGACAATAAAATCACCGGACAACTCTGAATTAATGCTTTCACAAGTAAGAGAATATTGCTTTTGTCACCTCTCTGAATCTTTGTGCTGACTTTCTATATTGCTTTTCTCTCCCTTCTTTTGTCAACTTGTTGGCCTTAATAAATCATTGCTCTTGACCTCTTAATTACAAATCCCTGGAGTGTCAAGATACACTTTTGTCCTCTGTGGCAGGCCAATTGGCTCCTGCTATCTTAATGATGCTTCCTGCTTTGTTCACAGTTTGATTCTTTAGAAGTCCGCATTATCATAAGTTCTTGACAGCTGGAATGTGTTTATCATTTGATGTCCAAAACCCACTGGAGTCCTCAAGGATATTTTAAATCCCTCTATCAGTGTTTTCTCCCCTTGTACATTAAATATGAGGACTGACAAAATCATAGTAGAAGTAGAAGTAGAAAACATGTTTTTCATATTGTCCCATGGAATTAGTTACAATAGGCATTAAAAGTGTTCTAGAAGAAGATTAACTAATATTCTTCCACATGGCATTCTTTCCACATATCACCTTTTCCAATTGCTACAAATACAAACAAGTAAACCACCAGGAACATAGAGAACTGGCATTGAACTTCATCAGTCTTTCAATGTTTTTCCTAGAAAGAGGAGGAGGAGGAGGAGGGGCGGGAGGAGGACTCTGCCATTTCTAAAAGGCTATCTGCAAATTCCAAAACCTTATTTTTCTTGTTGCGTTGAAAAGCCTCTTTCTAGGTCAGAGTTGTCAAACTGGCAGCCTGTGGGGTTGGATGCGTCACACATAGGCCATGCCCATCCTGGCTCCATGAAGGCAAAAAATGTTGTGATAGGTCACAAAACATCATGTGATGAGATCGAGTTTGATACCCATGTTCTAGGTTGAAGGATCCCATAGGAACAAGTGGGCAGCTCAGTGTTTTACTTAATACTAGTAATTATTGTAGCATGGACCAGCAGTGGATGAGGTAAAGGAGAGAAGCAGTGTCTGAAGATGTAAAACAGGAATGGGAAGCAAGAGAGGAGATGAGATGATTTCTTCTATGCAGATCACTAATGACTGGGTACTTTGAGATGGAGGCTGCTGTTTTTATTTCCCCATCCCGGAGTGGAGGATCCAGTTGAGTGGTTAGTTTAGGCCACTTGGCTATGGGATGACCTACCTACTAGCTGAAACCATAGCGACAGTGGTGCTGGTGGCAGAGCAACATGGGTAGGTGTGTCCTTGGAGCTTTTGGATCCAATAGTGATGTTGCTGGACTTTTTGGATACCCTTTGACTGGGCTATAGATGTCTTGGGTAGACTGAGTTAATTAATTAATTAATATTTGAGGGACTAAATGACAGGGATAGTAACTGGGTCTTTTTGGTGGTAGGACTTGGTTTTGGATAAACATGACAGTGGAGTTCTATAGTTGTCCAGGGAAAAGGCTATGAGATCTTTTTTGGAGAGCCACTTTGGCCTGGCAGACGGGAAGTGGACTACGTTTGTGGATGTTGCTTTTTTTCTTGGATAAGAGCTGGAAAGAGGTGGAAGAGTGTAAGGGTGAGGGATCTGAAGACCATATTGCTTTGGGGCCCCGAGAGTGTAGGTAAAGGTCAGAATAAGCCAGTGGTGGGATTCTGCCGGTTCTAGGCGGTTTGGCCAAACCATTTGTTAAATTGCTGGTTCGCCCCGTCCCTTGCCAATAAATAGTGTGGGCGCGGCGGGGCGCGGGGCGGGCGAGCCAGTAATTTAACAAACGGTTCGGTGTTTTTTTGCAATTTATTGGCCTCGCAGCACACCGAACCGTTTGTTAAATTGCTGGCTTGCCCCCCTCACCCTGCCCCGCCTCCCACCTGCGCGGCATCAGCCTACCCTAGCCCAGAGCTGGGCAATTGTGGCTCTTTTACAACCTGTGGACTTCAACTTTCGCCTAGCCCATTCTGGGAAATTGTGGAAAATTCTGGGAGTTGAAGTCCACAAGTCTTAAAGCTGCCAAGGTGGAAGACATCTGCTGTTACACTGTAGAATCCTTTCAAGCATGAAGATGGCCAAGTATCCTCCTTGAGAGACAACAGTTGAACATCAGGAGGGCTAATAGAGGGCAGGGCTACATTTGGAAATTTTTGCATTTTTGCAGGTGGTGCAATATGATCTGGTGTCTGCAATGGAGAGCAAAATCCAGCTTCTTCTCTCCGCTGTAAGTGCGGCATCAGGATTCCACCTTGGTATATTTGCAGCACAAAGCAGCCCTCATCTCCTGCCGCTTAGGACTCGGAGCGGTAAACAGCGTCTGATTTGGGGAGCAACCGGATTTTGGTCTCCATTGCTCTCTCGGCCCCTTGCAAGCTCTCGTCTCTCGAGGAGCACTCCCTGAAGTAGTGCGGGAAACTTTGGTTGGGCTTCTCGAGAGATGAGAGCTTGCAGGAGGCCGAGAGAGCAATGGAGAGCAAAATCCGGCTGCTTCCCGAACCAGACGCTGTTTACCACTCCAAGTCGGCAGGAAATGAGGGCTGCCTTGCGCCGCAAATATACCAAGGTGGAATCCTGATGCTACAGCAGAGAGAAGAAGCTGGATTTTGCTCTCCATTGCAGAGACCAGATTGGCCCCCTGCAAGAGAATGAGAGAGAGAAAGTGGGGGAGAGTGGGGGAGAGAGACAGAAAGAGAAAGAGGGGGGAGAGAGAAAGAGAATGAGAGAAAGAGGGGAGAGAGAGAGAGAAAGAGGGGGAGAGAGAAAGAGGGAGAAAGAGTGGGGGAGAGAGAGAAGGGGAAGAGAAAGAGAGAATGAGAGAGAGAGTGGGGGAGAGAGAGAAGGGAGAGAGAAAGAGAATGAGAGAGGGTTAGAGTTAGGGTTAGGGTTAGAGACAGAAAGAATGAGAGAAAGGGGGAGAGAAAGAAAGAGGGGGAGAGAGAAAGGGGGAGAAAGAGTGGGGGAGACAGAGAAGGGGAGAGAAAGAGAATGAGAGAGAGTGTGTGGGGGGGGAGAGAGAAAGAGGGGGAGAGAAAGAGAATGAGAGAGTGAGAGTGGGGGAGAGAGGGAGAGAGAAAGGGGGAGAGAATGAGAGAATGAGAGAGAGAGTGGGGGAGAGAGGGAGAGAAAGAGGGGAAGAGAGAATGAGAGGGAAAGAGTGGGAGAGAGAGGGGGAGGGAGAGAGAAAGGGGGAGAGAGAAAGAATGAGAGAGAGGGGGAGAGAGAAAGAGAATGAGAGAAAGTGGGAGAGAGAAAGAAAGAGGGGGAGAGAGAAAGAGAGAGAAAGAGGGGGGAGAGAGAAAGAGGGGGGAGAGAAAGAGAGAGAGAAAGAGGGGGAGAGAGAGAGGGGAGAGAGAGAGAGAAAGAGGGGGGGAGTGCCTGAAGGACCCTATCCCGTCACTAGGAGTCCAGGTGCTTCAGCAAGCGGCACGCTGGATTCGTATTAGTGGTCCGTGAAATTTAAAATTATGAACTTGGTGGTCCCTGAGGTCCAAAAGATTGGGGACCCCTGCTCTGGAGGATTTAAGTAGCTTAACTGTGCTTGCTTGCCAATATAGAGTTGGAAGGGACCTTTGGAGGTCTTCTAGTCCAGATATCTCCAACCTTGGCAACTTTCTCTGCCTGGGCCTGATGCTTCCTGAGAGGCAGGGGGTCTCTCCGAATGGGACTCCCTCCCCAAAAGGCTGGCCCCAAAGCCCTAGCTCAGAGGTCTTCAGATTTGGCAGCTTTAAGACTTGTGGACTTCAATTCCCAGAATTCTCTAACCAGCATAGCTGGCTGGGGAATTCTGGGAGTTGAAGTCTGCCAGGCTTAAAGTTGCCAAGGTTGGAGATCATTGGACTAGAAGATAAATGATGGCATAAATGATGACCGATCATTTATGCCATCATTTATCTTCAGTGTGAGGACCTATCAGAAATCACTTTTTTCAGCCCTCTGGGTACTCCCTATGTGCATATGGACTACTCAGAGGGCTGAAAAAGTTATTTTTGACCGGTCCTCACACTTTTGACCAGTCCTTGAACTTACGACTGTCCTCACATTTCACGTTTTGTGCCCTATCTTGTCACCGTGGTGAAGAGAAGTAGTGGTGAAATGACTGACACGGTTGTTAAGAATGCCACAATGGGCATAAATGTGAGGATGGTCATAAGTGCGAGGACCGGTCAAAAGTGTGAGGATCAGTCAGAAATGACTTTTTTCAGTCCTCTAAGTAGTCCCTATGCACATAGGCACGCCCACCCGGTCACATGATCAGCTAGCCACGCCCATCCAGTCACATGACCACCAAGCCACACCCCCAACTAAGCCACACCCACAGAACCGGTTGTTAAAAAAATTGAATCCCACCACTGGAATAAGCCCTGTGTGTCCATTGTCATGGAACTGTCTCAGTTCATCCCTCCATTCCCTGGGAAGTGGACTATTTTGTGCTTCTTAAAACTGGGTATTTGTGGGAATGAGGACAGTCTTGTCAACAATAGTAGTATGGATTGGGGTTTTAGTTCTTAGGTACCAGTGCTGGAGTTACCCCCATCTTATTTTTGTGAGTTTGACTAATATGTGGTTGGTTTACAGTAGGCTGAATACAGTTGGTAGATATTTGGAGTAGGTATATTGTGGGATTGGCAGGAGAGGTTTTACTTAAATCCTATTTGGGTTGATTGGAAAAAGAGGGAATTAGCCAGGGGTGAAATGCTTCCGGTTCGGACTGGATTGCCCGATCCAATAGCGATGGTGATGGGTGGTTCGGTAGCAAAAATCCCTCCACCCCCACCCCCACCCCATGCCCAGCTGAGCCGCTCGATCATCAGAGGCTTTTTTTTTAACTTTTAAAAGCATTTTTTCTACAACCTCTTCAGCCGAAGAGGTTGTAAAAAAAATGCTTTTAAAAGGCTCTGACGATCCCAGCTGAGTTGCCTGATTGTCAGAAGCTTTTTTTTTTCTTTTCAAAGCAAAAACAAAATCCTTTTAAAAGAAAACAGAAGCTTCTGATGATCAGGCAACTCAGCTGGGATCGTCAGAGCCTTTTAAAAGCATTTTTTTACAACCTCTTCAGCTGAAGAGGTTATAGAAAAAATGCTTTTAAAAGTAAAAAAAGAAAAGTTGGCCACGCCCACCCAGTCACATTACCACCACCACCACCCCACCAAGCCATGCCCACAGAACCAGTAGTAACAAATTTTACATTTCACCACTGGAATTAGCTGTGTTTATGAAAGGGTACTAGGTACCACACTATATATACTACTGATCCTTTCAATCTCATCTCCCCTTTTGGAAGAATAGACTTTCCTATGTTTGTTTGGATTGTCCAGGTGAAAAGAATAGAATTCCATCTAAAATGTTCCTACAATTTTTTTTTAATTAAGCAATTCTTTTGATACCATGAAGGAGCCCAATTACTTGGTTTAATAAGTTGAGAGCATGGAACTATGTGGAATTTGATATAAGAGAAACCATAATATTCCTGCTGTATCTAGCTTAAAACTTATCTATGATGCTGATAAAAAAAAAGTTCCCAAAGGTCATTTGAAGAGGATTGCTGTATGTCAGCACACTGTAAGCTCACCAATTTTGCTAAGTTAGAAAGGAATAAACATAGGTGCATTCAGCTCTAATTCTCAGCAGACTGTTTCAGTTGTATGAATTATTCCTAAACAGTTTGAGTATTACTGTAAGAGAAAAGTCTCCTGGCTGAGAAGATGCAATTTGCTTTCATTATGTTCAACTTTCCAAGTTGCTTTCATGTTGGCTTTGACCTGTCAAACAGACATATAAACTGATGGCTTCCCCCTTTAATATTATTTTAAATTATTGAGATTAAAGCAGTCTCACTAAATATTTATGGCTGATTGCAACCTCTATGGTTTTTTTTTTTAAAAAAAAAAAAAACTTGGAAACTACAACACTCTTTAAATGTTTGATTAAGGATTCCTTTTATTTATATCACCATATAGAAGAATACAGCTGCACAAAGCATACATCAACGTCCAAAGTAAAAAGAGATTAAAATTCATAAGGTTCATTTTCTAACATTCTATACGAACTGAGTACTGTAGCTGAGAGTTTGTCATAGAGTGAATATCAGCAATAAAATTACAGGGCTGCTCGTTTCGTATTCCTTGAAGTACACTCATGGGCATCTACAATTTTACCACCGAGTTAAGCTTATTTCTGAAACGAACATAAATTATCCTTAATCTTACTTTGTGCAACAGTGGAAGACTCTGTCAGAGAAAATTATCTATATTTCAATGAGTTTGAGTTCAGGCAAAGAGAAGATTCAGAGGTAGCTTTGTTTTACTTTGTTCCCTTTCATGCCCCGGGGGGTGGGGGGGTGGGGGGGTGGGCAGGGGGATGCAGAATGAGAAAATCATTTACAAGCAATTTCCTTGTTTAGTAAAGTAGATTAGATTGAAAAACTGTGACAGAACACTGGTTAAAAGGAGTCCAGGAATGGTGTGCCTGATTGGTTAAAGTTTTCTACTTCAATACAAATTCATATTAAATTAAATAGACCAAATTGGAGTTAGTTTGACTTAACATGCAATTCTGATTTTGTAACTACTTCCCACATGCGCACATTTCTGCTGTAATAGAAATGCAGGAAAGTGCCCTTTCAACTACATAGGTAATTGTTCCTTGGTAATGAGTTCTGACTGTCCTGTATTGGTCATTCTTTTTATAGGTATTGAAATATAAGATGGCTCCTGCAGCTAAAATTGGAAGTTCTACTCCTAGATGAAATTGTTATGTCCTTTGTCCAGCATGTCTCTGAAAGTCTTTAGCTTGTTCTATCCACTTTCTATGGGCTACCCATGTGTTACAACAGATCTCTACAAGTAAAGAATATCTCAATCTTGCTCCCGTAGGAGCTGAGCAGGCCTCACTGCCTGGGCCTCATAGTGAAGCTGGAATGAACCATTGGTCACTGAGGATGATGTCAAAGTGCAATTACATTACACCTACTTCTACCCTTTTAGATAAACAAACATGACAGGTCTTAGGCCTAGATCTTTAAAAATATTTCTGAACATTTTAATTGTGGAGAAAAAGTTCCAGGTGACAAAGGTTACTAAAGCTAGATACACACCATATGTCTATGGTGATTCTCAGTCATCCAGGTCATGGTTATCCGAAAGGTGCTATTTTTCAAGAGGCAACTGGACTTTTAGATTTTTCTTTGAATACGTTTCACTTCTCATCCAAGAAGCTTGGTAGTACAGTGGTCTAAGGCACCCTGTTATTAAGCTGGTTATTAAGACCAGCTGCCTGCAATTACTGCAAGTTTGAATCTCGCCAAGGCTCAAGGTTGACTCAGCCTTCCATCCTTTCTAAGGTAGGTAAATTGAGGACCCAGTTTGTGGGGGCAATAAACTGACTTTGTATAAAATATACAAAAAGAATGAAGGCTATTGCTTAGCGCATTGTAAGCCGCCCTGAGTCTCCGGAGAAGGATGGCATATAAATCAAATTAAAAAAAAAAAAAAGCTTCTTTAGCTCTGATTGGTTGGTGGGGAATGGAAGGATTTATATTCCTTGCAGACATCTGGTCATTTGCATTGTTTTAGTGAGTTGTTAAGGTTAGCTGGAGGTTTATGATGATCAGGACTGTGTCCTGATGTCACAGTCTTCAAAGAAAAACCTGAAAGTCCAGTAGCCTCTTGAAAAAAAGCACCTTTAGGATGCACACCTTATGTATGTAGCTTTAGAGACATTTTAGTAACCCTTGTCACCAGTGAATGTAAGGCAGATGTGTCACCATAAGAATGGAGACAATGCACAGGAGATGTTGGAGTTGTGTACCCTCTATATTTTGGAAAATAATAGCACTTTTAAGTGACCTACTGCAGTGATTGCTAATCTTTTCTGGACTGAGTGCCCAAAGCATGCACACACATGCCCAAACGCCCAAAATGCAATGCATGTGGGGGAGCCGTGCATGCACCCCGCACATGTGGGCAGGGCAGGGCACATGCCCTGCCCCCTGCATGCCTCTGCACACACCCCACCCCCTGCACACCCCTACCCCCATGCATCTGCATGCAGCCCCCGGCACGTGCCCCCCCATATGCGGCAGCTGGCCGGCAGGTGGCACATGTACATGCACAGCAGAGCTGAACTGGGGCGACGACTTGCATGCCATCAGAGAGGGCACTGCATGCCACCTCTGGCACACGTGCCATAGCTTCGCCATCACAGACCTAGTGAGTTGACAGGAACTTGTATGGATGGGTGGATGGATGGGTGGAAGGATGGATAGATGTACAGATTACACATGCTTACATACACACAATATTTTAAATGAATCAGTTGTAATTTGCTTTCCTCTCATGTCTCTGTCTAAGTGATATCTAATGAGGCATCTGTAATTTGTGTTAATGCCACAGAGATATAAGTATTCTTGACTGCAAAGAAATTTGACTTTAGCCGATTCAAGTCTGTGAGCCTTTTGCCAAGTCAAAAGATGAATCAAGTTAAGTTGTGCAGTTTCAGGAAATCCTTGATTTACCGCTGATTCTATTTCAGTAGAGCCACAATCCCAAACACATATATATGCATGCAGACCCTCTTACTGGGGGGTTGTAAATTACTTACAATCTGGCTCAGTAAAATGTTTTGTCTAGCAGAAGCATATCACTCTGTCTCAACTCCTTTTTGAGGCATGGCTCATCTACCTTAATCAGTCCTATCCTTCATTAACAGTAACATCTGCATCTGTGCGTGTAAAGACCACACTGTTACTGAGCAAAGCAGAGCAGGATGATCCTTTTGTCTTGATAGAGAGAAGTAGAGAATCATTTCACTTCCAAGGGGCACTTTGATTGAATACTCCCTTGAAATCTGTGCAGCCCTCATACACTTACATATACATACACACACACAATGTTCTATTCTGAAGCAATAGTACGTGGTGTGAAAATACTAACTGAAAAACTGCAGCACGCCTGGATCTGCTGAAATGTCACTTAATAAATGTATGTCCCTTGGCTCAATGCACTCCTGTTGATCATGATTGGTTAGATCTTCACTTTTTATTCTGTCCACTTGCTAAATGACAAACTAGGCTAACAAGCACATTAATTGCAAACTAAATATGGGCTTCTGCAAGCCTCTTGTGCACTTTTACTAATTCAAGTATTTTGTCAGGAAGACTAGGGCCATTGAGGGATCTCACTTGCGGTGTTTTGTTTTAACCTATCGCTACCAGAGCTTGTTCAAAAATGGAGATGTTTACAGGCTGAAGAAGGGGGAGGAGGAAGAGAGAAGATGTTGGAAAAAGGCAAACAAGGAACCAAATAAACTAAAATACTGTGATAATGAAAACTAGGTGTGCCACAAATCACAAACCACAAATCTGTGCATATCCATGTAAATTCAAATGGGGATTAACCATGAGCAAGCGCTTCTTCATGACGACATAAGGAAAGTCACTGGGGTGGGAGGATTGGTGCGGGACAACCACATCCAAGGAGGGAAAATTGTACAGGACAAGCAATGACAATTGGCATGCCAGAAAATATGACAGCCAACACTGGACATCTTTGAAGCCTTGCCTACATTTGGGAACACAGAGTAGTGGCTGCGGTTGTTTTCAATACTTAAGCATGAGAAGGTCTGCTGAGAAATTTTTCTCATCTGGAGCTATTGTTAGTGGTATATGCCAGCATGAAGAGGAACTGAGCAACAACCTAATGAAAAAATAGCTTGATCGGTCCATTCATGTTAGGAAATCAGGCTCAAAGGATGTCAGATTTGGATAGTGAATTCTATAGTAAAGAACTTGTAGTTTTTTTCATAACCGCTATCTTTTTTATTGAAGAATTTAGTATGCAGAATTTGATAACTACTCCTTTTCATTGGGCTATATTTTTGCACAACACATTGAGTGGAGAAAGGCACTTTAATTCAGAAAAAAATTGGTGTTGGGAACTAATCATTGCTTCTTCCTAATGCCAGAGTCAACTGGGTTCATGGTTGCCCAGATCATTGAAGCAAAATTTCCAGAAGGAGACAGTAGAACAGTACACTAGGTTCAGTGGTGGTTTGCCCCCGGTTTGGACCGGTTTGCAAGAACCAGTAGTAAAACTGGTGGGAGGCTCCACCCACTGACCCTGATGTCATCTTAGGTGATCTGAGCATGCGCAGAAGCTTCTGCGCATGCGCAGAAGAGTGTGCACACGCGCAAGCAAAATGAGTGCACGTGTGTGGGCGCAATGCGAACCGGTAGTAAGGGTAAGTAGAATCCACTCCTGAGTAGGTTATCTTTTCACTCAGATTGGGGTGAAAATAACTGATCTAGGAAGGCTTGGGAAGGTTGAAGCAACTCAAACCCTGAGGCTTCTACTCCTGTTTATTAGAATTAGCACAAAGCTTTGAATGCAAGAAAGCTTCAATCAAAACAACCCTCAAAGTGGGCTCAAATACAGACTCCACTTTGAATCAGCAAATCTAAGTAGCTTTGAAGCATTTCATCGCTTTTCAAAGAACTTCATAGATTTGATGGTTTTCTCACACTTTTAATATGTTAGAAACAATACCAAAGTGTTGCAGGTTTGGCATCATACTGTACATGAAGAATACTGAGGGAATGTTGAACAAACAATGAGTTTTATCACCTCTTTAAAATCTCTGCTCAGCTGTGGCCTGTTGGGGTAACCGAAACCATATACTGCTGTGGGTTTCATTTGCTTTTGGGTCTGACAACTTCTTTGTTATGACCAGTCATGAGCTCTAACTCTGTTCTTTTGTTTGTACATGAAATCATATACTTCTATGCTGGTCTTGGCAACACAAGGTTTTACTTTTACTTTTTATGCTTCCACATTTTGCAATGAGTAAATACATACATACATACATACATACATACATACATACATACATATATGTACATATATATATATATATATATATATATGTATGTATGTATATATGGAATAACATATTCAGCAGTTGAAAGATTGAAAGAGAATATTTATAACTGAGGGTGGAGTTAAGAGATCTGCTAGTTTGGAAACCCTGCAGGGGAGGAAGCAACAGGGACATGACCCCACTTAATATTCCTGGAGCCCTTTTTTGGTTGTTCCTAAGAAACTGGAGTCAATCTGGAAAAATTTGTGTACATAGATAAACAGCAGTAAAGAAAGTTCTCTGATCAGCTCACAGTGTCATCGTGCCTGACTGTAATTCAGGGTTGAACTGCAAAGTTCTGGGTGCTATCTGAGCTTGGTTGTTTGATTGTAGATATTTCATTACCCAATTAGGTAACATCATTAGTACAAGTAGGTGTAGTGTGGGGTTTGCTCCCTGTTTGTTTACAGTAGCTTGCCCTGCCAGTGTTGCCACAGTGCTGCTGGTACCTGGTCTGGCAGGGCAAGCCACTTTATATACAGAGCAAGCTACTATACAGAATAAGCTACTATATACAAATGGGCAGCAAATCCCCACCCCCATTCCACTTATACAAACAAGCAACCAAGCTCAGAGAACAGCAATGTTCTTGATCAGATTGTAATAGCTGTAGATACTCTTGAATTTGACCATTCCTAGTACTAACTGATAAATAAACATTGTGATTACCATGGTACCAAATCAAAAGGTTAGCCAGTAACAAATGGGTGCATGGCTCAATTTAAGGCAGATTTCTAAAACCCGACTCTCCAATTATCTTGAATGCTATTTCCCTTCAGCCTCAGCCAGCATGACCAAATTGCTCAGACTTTATCAGAGTTGTATATCTAATGGATATATTAGAAATAAAGAAATACCCATTTATACTATTAAAGAGTCTCTTCTTCTACATACACAACTGTAAGAATCTAAAAGTCATTTCTACCACACCGCAGTAGCTGTACAGGTGCAGATGACTTTGCAAAGTTCAAGTACAAAATAAGCAACAATTAGTTTATCTTTCTGAGGCACCATTCTCCCCCTCCCCAGTCAAATATATTATTCTCTAAATGCAATCAGCACCTCTAAAATAATTATGCCAGACGTGATAAAAAATTACAGAGGGTGGCAATTTAGAAAGATAGCGAAATAAAGGATTATAATTATAGTTAACAATTATGTATAATGATATGCAGGCTATTACTTTAATACTCATCTGCGTCATTCTGTAAATGGGCTGCTGGACCTTTGCAACCTCTGGGACAGATGGAATTTCAGCTTCGATGAGCCCTTTGAGGAACACTAGGGAAATATGTCTGTAAATAAAAGACCATTTATTTTGGCAAAAAGGTTTCTTCTTATGCTCAAATGAAGTGCTACGGCTGAATCTCCTTGAGAATATGACATAACAGAATGGATAATTTGTCTGTTCTGAAAGGTGACTTTTGAAACACTAAGTTAAACAGAGAGAGAATTGCTGAGGGGATGAGGAAACTTAACAAGGCATGGGAGGCAAATGAAGCTCAGTCTACCTGCTCCATCCTGTTTGTTAGCAAAAGTGAATATTTCACCTTTCCTGTCTGAAATTGTCTTGCAAAAATTACATTGAGGGATTTATGGATGCAATCTCTCTCTCTCTCTCTCTCTCTCTCTCTCTCTCTCTCTCTCTCTCCTTCCCTCCCTCTCTCTGTCTCTCTCTCCTTCCCTCCCTCCCTCCCTCTCTTCCCCCCTTATCCCAAGCACAAGTTAGAACCTTTTCTTCATTTCTTCTACTTTAAACTATTTTTCTAAGGGAAACTTTTCAACATCTTGCAAGATATTTGGTTTTTGAGGACCAAATCAAGGCCATTGTAATAGAATGTATCAGTATATCTACAGTGACATGACTGTATCCCTTAATTTCATAGTGTCATGTTCCTAGAGGAAAGGGGGAATTTAAATCTAATAAGTAAGCAAACGAGTAAGTAAGTTCTTCACTAAATTAGATCATTAGCTTATCTACCTTGATACTACCAAGCTGTACAGGGAGCTATAGCTTTTTACAGATCTGGTCTTCTGGAAGTCCAAACACCAGAAGAATTCAAATGATTTACAGGTGTAAGCATGAGAGATGGTGATTAATAGAATAGGAAACAGGCTCAGTATCTTCACCTTTCAAAGCCTGCTATACCTTTCCATTCTTCAAGGAAAAAGAGATGGAGTAACAAATTACAGAAAACAGAGGCCCACAAAAAAATCAAAGTAAGAGTTTCCTTTCCTTTCTTTTCCTTTTCTTCCTTTTCTTCTTTTCTTTTCTTCAGTTCTGCTCTCTGAGCTAAGCTACTCATCTATCCAGTGTGAATTTTTGTCCATCCCCAACTTCTATTTTCCGATACAGGTAAAAGTATTGGTTTTAGAAATGTTTTCTTTTCTCTCTGTGTTCATGTCTTTAATCCTTTAACATATTTGATATGTTCTCATTTCTATCAAGTTTGCAATAGATTTAATGGATTTTTAAAAAATTGTTTTGAAGAACTGTCAAGAAGCCCTTTCATTTAAGTTCCTTTCTTATTATAATTGGTCTCCTGCATGGGAACCATACTACCATATCTTCCTTTAAATCTAATATTCGTAGTCACTACTATTTCCAGGTTGTTGTTGTTGATGATGATGATGGCCTGCCAGTCAGCCAGATGTTTAGCCTGGATCTAGCATTTTTATCCACCTATTAAGTTCTTCTCAAGGACCTCAGATAGGTATATGTTATTGATGGTGTTAAAAAATGCAACTTTGTTGCAGAATGTAAGCTGTTCCAAATAAAGCTGCATTTTTTTTTTCAATTGACTGATGGTGATTTTGTCAATGCCAATGGTGCTTAAGTGGTGCTCCATATGTCTTGGGATTGCACCCATGGCACCTATTATTATTGGAACTATCTTTGCTTTCTTTTGCCATAGTTATTTTACTTTTATTTACAGGTGCTGGTATGTTGTGATTTTCTCCAGTTCTTTCTCTTCAATTCCAATGTCTCCAGGTATTGCAGTGTCCACTGTCAAGACTTTTTTGTCTTTCTTATCAACAATTGTTAAGTCTGCAGTGTTATGTGACAGGTGCTTGTCTGTTTGAATTCTGAAGTCCCAGAGCACTTTAGCTTCTTCATTTTCTATTATTTTGTGTATTTTTTGCTCCCACCAATTCTTGCTTGCAGGAATTTCTTATAGATATTCCAATGCACCATTGTTACTACTTTGCCATGCTGCTGTTTGTAGTCGGTCTGTTTGATTTTGCAGCAGTTAATGGTTTCTGCAGCTTCTTTGCAGAAATGGGATTTGCTGTTTATTGCTGTCTTCTCAGTTTAGATTTTATGTGCATTTGTGCTAAAGACTTGGTCTTGTGCAGACAGGATTAGGCCCTATGTCTCTTTTTTCAGCTTTCCTGTTCTTAGACATTGACAAGTTTTGCTGTTATCTGCTTTGTCTGCTATTACTCTCTCTCTCTCTCTCTCTCCCTCCCTCTCTCTCTCTCTCTCTCTCTCTCTCTCTCTCTCACACACACACACACACACACTGTATTGAAATGTATTTATGCTATTCATTTGATTTTTCTCATAGGTCAGTTTGGTATCTTTGGTATTCAGCAAGCCTTCATGGTGTACTAGCTTCAGATCATCTTCCTCACTTTCCTTCAGATATTCTTCAAATGCCCCTTTTCTCCTTCTTTAACTGTCTGGTGTACTTGCAGTATTCCAGCCCACCTATTTTCCTTGGTAAGTAGAGTCTGTCCACATAGCTGCATGGAGGAAGAGCATGATTCATTATCTTTCAGGACTTTAGGATCTTTTTTACTCATAATTTATTCATTTCTATCCTCCTTGATTACAATGAGTTTAATGTGTTGTCAGCGTGAAGCATGCCCAAATATTTGTAGTGATCATCTTCATTCCGCCTTTTGATGATATTTCCATAAGGTGTCTTGGTTCTTTAGCGTTCACTATTATTCACCTGTTGATGGTGAAGGTATTGCTTTTGGGAGAGACACTCTTCATCTGGTTCCTCTGATGAGACCTGATGATGCTCTGATGAGTATGGTTGAACTTCTGGTGTAGCTCTCATCTTCCTTGAATCATACAACCACAGCCACAGCAAAGTAATGCCTTGCTGTAGACCAATTATGGTTTATCACACAGCCAGCCAGATGTTTAGACTGGATTGGTCATTTTTACCCACCAATCAAGTATTATTATATTTTTATGAAGAAACAGAGAGGGATCAGAAGATTCAATGAATAGATGGGGAATAATCTCTTCCGAACAAGGATATTTGACATAACTTAAATCAGCTGTATATGGAATCAGGTTCCCTTATACTCCTGGATGCTTATAAATAGAGACATCCCATTAACATTATCCACTACAGGTGTGGAGGATGTGGAATAAGTTCACTGACAGATCTTTGTCATATATACAATTAAGAGTACAGTATATGAAAAGCTAAGGAAAAGTAGAAAGAATTGTACAAGTCTTGCAGCTACTGAAGTACTTTAGATTCAAGTATTACATGTTGTTGCAAGGCCTTATGCTTCTGCCACTTACAAGCAAGATATTTGTCTTAGCTCTTGGCTTATTGTGATTGTGCAGTTCTGAGTCAAAGTTCTTGATGAAATATAGAAAGGCAATACTAGTTATATGAGCAGAATAGTGAATTTCCAATAAAAATTAATTAAGCAAAGAAGATTCTGCTGTTATTACACTCTATGTGTCAACTCAGCAAATTTGCTTATTAATAATTGTAGTTATTGACCTTCATCACACAGTAATTCTCAAGCACCATCAAGAAAAAAAATTACTCTTTTGCCTCTTCTCCCTCTTATTTTCAGTTTGCTCACAAAAGATTTGTGCCAGTCATATTTCTTTTATTGTTTCTATTATCAATCTTGAAACCAGCTGTAGTACACAGAAACTTTACCCATTAGATTTGCTGACAGGAAGTTATGAAAACCAAATATCTGCTGCAGTTATATAAAATTCATAACTATGCAAAACTGCTAAGGCTAGACACAATCTAAAATTAAATGGAATTTAGTACATAATGCATGTCCCATTAGGAAATGGTTCAGGGCATCAGTTAAAAGAACAGTCAGAAAGAGGCAATATGTTATTCAATCTTTATAGATGATACTTTTATTTCTACTGAAGCCACTTTTGCTTCGCATAGCAATATCTTATGCTATAACTGCATAAAAGATCTGCAAGGAACATACTGACATAGTGCAATGAGATTCTACCTTTAAGCATCACTGGATTTGTAGTATGCTCAGTTTCCATCCCAAAACTTTATTCAGGAATAATATTATCGTTTGCATTCCATCATGGAACCAAGAAGGACAAGTTTGAATTTACTGTAAATCCCTTACTATTTGTTTGAACTTTCACATACTCTAGTTCAAAATTTGTTAGGATCTCCATCCAAACAAAAAGAGTGGATGAGGATCACTCTTGTGCCAGTAGTGGGATTCAAATTTTTTTACTACTGGTTCTGTGGGTGGGCTTGGTGGGCGTGGCTTGGTGGGCATGGCAGGGGAGGGATACTGTAAAATCTCCATTCCCACCCCACTCCAGGGGAAGGTTATTGCAAAATCCCCATTTCCTCCTGATCAGCTGGGACTCGGGAGGCAAAGAATAGATGGGGGCAGAGCCAGTCAGAGGTGTTATTTACCAGTTCTCCGAACTACTCAAAATTTCTGCTACCGGTTCTCCAGAACTGGTCAGAACCTGCTGAATACCACCTGTGTCTTGTGCCTATAGATATATCTGAGAAAATATCATGATAAGGATTGGCCCAGTGTGTGTACCAGCAGAAAGCAAGGTAGAAAGCTGTTACTGAATTGAAATCTCAGCAGATGCTTCCTGAAGTTGCTGAAGTTTCGTTTTTATCTTCCTTGTCTCACTTGTCTTCATTCTGTTTATTCGTAGCAATATTTTCATTAAAAGAACCATTCAGTTCTGTTGGTGTTCAATTGTTAAGTGACTTTTAACTTTTCTGTGACTTAATGAATAACAATTTGCTAGGAGTGTCTGTTAGTAACCCTTTCTGAGTTCTTGCAAGCTTGTGCTCGTCTCATCAATCATAGTATCTTGCCTTCTTGTTTCTTCCTGGCCTCTTTTTCAACTGCATCCCATTTTCTCCCATACCTCATGCCTTTGCATTGGATGTTCAGAATATTTAAGTTTTACTTTATTTGTTAGTGCTTTCAGGAAACAGATTGGTCCTACTTAATCTAGTACTGAGTGAAATGTTGCATGTTTCCATAATCTGGGTCTAGTGGTGGCCTAGAGGATTGCAGCCAAAACATGGTAGCCTTAACAACAACTTGCAAAACACTACACTGAAACACTGCATTGTAATGCCAGGAAAAACTTGATCTCCATGAATACATTGCAGTTTTCTGTAGTGAGTTGCTTTCCCATACAGGTGATCTGCAAACCTTCTGTTGTGCACATAATAGCACATGAGTAAAAGTCGTCACTCTTTTTGTTTTGTTTTGTTTTGTTTTTTTCTATAGCTCTGTATAAGAAGAATCACATTAAACTGCTGGAAACTGGTTCTATATTAAAGTTATAGGTAAAGGACTTCTATTTTCATGGAGAGTCATATGCTTCTTTTTAATGCTGGAACATGATATAGAAAGTATGTGTATATGTGTGTGCACATGAAGATTATGATCAGCCTTAAACTTTAAAGCTATAAGCATTGCCACTTCGAAATGAGGTGAGCAGAAAATACATTTAAAAAAATAAAATAAAGGTAAAATACATCAATCTACTGCAGATGAAGGTTATAAGTGAATGATGGTTTAACCTGTTCAGCACCGAGTGCCAAAAAGGGAGTGCTTGTATGGGCCGAGACCAGGAATAGGAGTTGTCCAGGGGCATGCGGGCACTGGAGAATGGTACTTACGGTTTCTTCAGGTTTCTTCTTCTTTACTGCCAGCAAGTCTTCAGATTACTGTCATGCATGTGCATGCGCCAATCAGCTGGAGAGCGTGTGCCAGAAAATGTACTTCTGGTTTCTGGCATGTGCATGTCTGCCGACTGGCAAATCTTCAGATTACTGTCATGCGCCAATCAACTGGCCAGTGCACATCCTCATGCTGGAAAATGGAAGACCAGCTCTGATGCAATCACAAAGGCTAGCTGATCGTTGCACATGCATGTGTGCCAGAAACCCGGAAACGGAATGAGTGCTGCTGCGCGTGCCAGGCAACATGGCTCTGCATGCCACTTTGGGCACGCGTGCCATAGGTTCGCCATCACGGTTGTAGGTCATAAACTACCAGGCTGGTCCAGTGTAGATGTTTTTCAATTCTTTAGTCTAGGGCTGAAAGAGAACAATTGGCCCAAGTTATTCAGATGATTTGTATGTCTAAGGGAAATAGAAATACATATGTCTCCATATTCCAAGTCTAGTCAGAAACACAGTCTATTGCTCTTTTGTGCGTCTATGTATGTATGTACTCATACTCATATTCATGCTTATAGTTATGCTTCAGGGAAACACTTTCACACTTAAGTCCAAAACGATTAATAAAATCCATTCTCAAGTTAATGAGTACATCAATGAGTCCATTAATTGTAATCTTCTAGGACACAATATGAATGGTTGCAGAATGTCCTTAACCTTTTATTAAATACAACAATATGTCCGTACATTTTGTCTTCACAATATCACTGCAAGGATGACATGAGTCTGTTTCTTCTGCTTATGACTTCACAATCTCAAGAAATTTTGATGGATGGAAACTAAAAAAATATTTCTTTAAAACAGGTAAATTTTTGGCTAGCATTGTGGCTAATTATTTATCCTCTAAATTGAATAGATATCCAAGTATAATTTATTTATTTATGTTGTTGTTTAAAACCATTTCTTTTTCCACCCCCTCTGTTCAGACTTTCAAAACAGACAGAAAACGGGGGGAGGAGAGTTTGTTTTCCTATTAATTCTCAATCATTTTTCCATAATCCTTTATCTTTTAAGATGAAGATGGAAGTTATCAGCCTACAGAAAACTGATCTTCTATCTGTGTAAGGAGAAGGAACTCTCTGCTTGCCAAGAGGGTCCTACAATGCTGAAATAATTTCCATTTACTTTGTCCTTCCAAAGTCAAGAGTGTGATTATTCCATAATTCTTTCACCTGATTAATTCTTAACTATGAACATAATTACATTCTCCAGAACGTAAATCACTCTTATAAATCAGTAGTTGCTGACAGTTCATGCTTCTGAAATTCTGCAACAAAATCAGAAAGGGAAACCATAGAGAAAGGAGTGGATCCATTAAAGTTTTTAGCCTTTACAGGAAAAGTATTTGGCTACAATCTTGCACACACCAGCCTGGAATACTATATTTCATTGAATTTAATAGGGCTTATTACTGTGTAAACACATGTCCTGCATATTGATGAAATCGTACTAACATCTTTTAAGCAAGGCCAGAAAATAAAGGCAGCGGAACAAGGGTTTTTATGTATATATAGTATATAGTAGAGGATTACTTTGTATTAATAATGGAAGGAGAAAAACTAGAGGTCACCTTGCAGTGAGAAATGTATTGTGGGAAGAAATATCAATCTGATTCAGTCCCAATCCAGGAGAAAGGCACTGGAGACAAAATGGAGGCTGGAGGCTGATTGGAAAGAGGGTCCATTTATTGATGAACATGTTTGTGGTTCTGGTGCAGCTGACAAAATGAAGTTAAGAAATGAGGGAGGGGGGTTATACCTTCTTTGAGCTTTGCACTTTAACTTCCTGTTCCTGTGCAAGAACCTGTATTCTATTGGCTGTTGTCAGATTCCTATGGGGTCATGTAGGGATTATGTAGGGGTCACAGCTGGCTCCATAGGCAAAAGAGGAAATGCAAATCCTAGGTGTTTGTCTGAGCTAAGTTTGATTGAAGTTTGGAGTGCTCTGAGGGTGATGAAATGAAGGCTTGTGTTTCTGAACAGGTGTTGGGCAATTCCTGTTGTGGCTAAATGGCTTTTGTCCTGTTTTGGCTCTTGGGTGAGGGCTAATTCTATCACTCTACCTTTGTTCAGACTTTGCTGCAGGGAATTTCAAAATATCCTGTCTTGAATGGATTTTTGCCTGCAGTATTTGCTTTGCCTCTGAATAGAGGTATCTAGTTTTCAATAAGCTCTTTATCTCTTAAGTGCTGACATCTGCTGTGGGCTATTAAGGAAAGTGGGGGTTGCTTTTCTGCCTCTAAAAACATGTTTCTCCATTTCTCCCTTTGGGAAATATAATATTCTGCCTTTTTTAATATTCCTCAAAATATTTCATTCTTCTAGGAGGGGCAGGGTGGCTTCCCACAGTATGAAATCAGCCAATTTCAAGATGTTCTAGTTTAGATTATGCACAAATAGTCCATTGATACATATATCCACAGCCTGTAAGAGGTAAATTATTTCTCCCTGAGTAATCTGTCAAGAAGGATGCAATTTCAAATAAGAGTGAGAAGTCCATTCAAAATAAAACTGAGGAAAGGTCAATTTTAAATGTGTTTTGTGGCCATGTTCTTTTTCTTCCTTCATTTTTTTTTTTGCTTTAAGATTTTTTTTTAATGTTTAAAGAATGAATATGGGAAAGCACAAATATATTTTATTAATCAAAGTGGTATATGCCATTTTGTATTTATGCTTTTAATATTAAATATGTCTCTGTACTTGGACCTACTTAATTGCTTATAGTGATTATTTTTTCTTAGAGGCTAATAATGGTGTGAAAGAGGTAATATATGGTCTAAGATTGCAAGAGAAGGGATTAGTGTCTGCTTTAACAATAAAGCAAATATTTTATATATATTTTACACTTACACTCTTTTACACTTACACTCTTTTACACTTATTAATTAGACTTGTAACGTTATTTTGGAGTATTTAAAAAATAGATCAGGAGTATGGTAGATAGGTAGAATTCTAAAGGAATTCTTTATTCTAATTCTAACACTTATTTAATTGACATTTTAGGATCAAATAATATTTTTATCTACTTTCCCAAAGCTTTTAAGCATATTCACTCATGCCCTACTTATCTCCGGATTGGACCATTGTAATACAATCTATACAGGACTCCATTGAAGAGTATCTGGAAACTTCAGTTGGGCAATTATGTCTACTCCTAGTAGCATGTTACACTTCTGCTCTGTAAGTTGCATTGGTTATCAGTCTGTTTCCAGGTCTAATTCAAGGTGTTAGGTTTGAACTTAAAAGTCCTATCTGGCATGAGCTCCAGTTATTTGAGGGACTGTTTCCCCAATTACACCTGTTCATCCCACCAGCTCCAGTCATTTAGCGAAGTACAGTTGGTGGGCCCTAATTTGTAGGCCTTTTCAGCTGTGACATCAACATTGTGGTAGTGGCACCAATATCTTCCTGGCACCAATATCTCCCTCAGTTGTGGTTGGTGCCATTTGCTCTTGACTTTCCAAAGATCCCTCAAAATCTGAATGTGCCAACAGGCCTTGGAACCCTAGAGAACTGATGAACAAATGAAGTGGCCCTAGTTTTATTAACATCCCTTCAGCCATTCTTTCTTCTTTTAACTTTAATTTTATAGAAAAAAACATCTTCCTATCCTAGTCCTTGGGAAGGACAATAGGTGAAGATAAATTCCCAATCCAGTCTTAACATCTGCCTGACTGTACAATCTATTATTATTATTATTATTATTATTATTATTATTATTATTATTATTATTATTTGTCATTGGGGCACTTGGTATCATGAACAAGAATTTTATAACACATCAACAAATTGCAGCTTCAATTTGCACCTGCAATAACACCAGCTGAACCATCACAAAAGAAACGGAAAGTTTAACACTCACTGCTCAAGAACAAACACTACAAACTAATTCATGAAATCAAAGATACAAAAATCCACCAACAATCCAAACTGCCGACTTTGCAACAACAAAGTCGAAACTGTTTCACATTTAATATGTGAATGCAGCAAAATCACACAAGCTGATTACAAAGCTAGACACAACCGAGTTGCTAAATTAATCCACTGGTCATTATGTAAAAAATATGACTTACCTGTATCCAAAAAGTCATGGGAACATAAAGTGGAAAAAGTTATAGAAAATGAGAAGGTAAAGATCTTGTGAGACTTTCGAATACAGACAGATTGTCATTTGGAACACAAAACACAAGATATCACAGTTGTCGAAAACCGAAATGCATAATTTATTGACAGCACAGTACCAGGAGATGCCAGAGTTGAAGAAAAATATTGCGACCTGGCCATTGAAACTACGTGATTATGGATGAAACATGTAATAGTGATACCCATTGTCATCAGGACACTTGGTACCATGTCCAAGAATTTTATAAGATAATCAACAAATTGCAGCTTCCTGCAATAATACCAGTGGAACTGCAAAAAACTGTGCTACTTGGAACATTGTACATCTTAAGAAGGTACTTGGTTGATACCTGGGACACTGGCAGCAACCCGTATCAACCATTAGCACCAATCAATGGTATTTTTGATGCATTTTTGAATGTTAAGTTGACTGAGTTTCATGTTTAATGAATAAAAAAATAATAATATCTGTCTATCCCAGTCCCAGGTCCTTGGGAAGACATCACTAGATGGATAAAAATACCAAATCCAATCAAGACATCTGGCTGACTATGCAAATGGCCACAATAACTATAGAAAATCTGTGCATTGACAACATTTCCATCTGTCAATTCAAAAGCAACACTGCTTGGATCTGCACATATACTATGCTGACGCATTATGACAACCTAGGTTCTTGGCAAGAATTTGATGCATTTGAAGGCCAATGCCAGCTAAAGAACTAGCAGAACATTGTTGTGAATAGATAATAATATCTAATTAATAATAGTATGTATTAATTATAATTGTTATCTTTGTTACATGGTGCCCAAGTCAGTTATATTGTGAGAAAGGTGGCTATAATAAGTTGAATAAATAAATATTTTTACTTCTATTGAATGATGAGTCAGTGTGATCTAAAGATCAAGATATTAGACAAGAGTTGATAAAACACAGGTTCAGAGATAGCTCCTTAGAACCCTCTTGTCTTACAAGTTTTGGATATCTGAATTATATTTCTCATCCATGTCACAGCAGCTACAGTTTAAATTGGGTATATCTGAGTTCACTTCAGTGTTCTTTATACAAGCATCAAATATAAAATGATGCTCCATATTCAGACCTTACCATGTGTCACTGTAATAGTCCTCCAACGTTGCTAAGGTCAATGTAGAGTGAAAATGACAGATGAGATTAACTTAGACCTAGTCCTTAACACCAGGAATGTCAGGATGAGGTGAGTGTCTCAGAAGTTAAGCATGAAATTGAATAGAGAACTGTGCTTCATAAATGGTGACCCAAGGATCATTTGACTTCATTACATGATGCTCTGTACCCTGTCATGTGATTTGGCTTTCCTTGGACCATTCAACCATTCTATTAAAAGGGCTTTCAAGGCCAGAGATAGTTTTTTTCCTAGGCCAAATGCAAATGAATGTCTTTGCATTGGAGATCAGAATTTTCATATTGCTAGTTATATTGTGAGGCATACGTTAACCATCAACTAGAATCTAAGAGATTTTTTGCTCTTGTAATATTTGTAATGTTCTTTAATTTTTTTTATTCTGCTTTTCTCCAAAACATACATGCTTCTCGGTATATCAGATTTTCTGTAACATGGAAGTTTTAATTTACTTATCCTTTAGTTAGGGCAACCGTTATACTAAAATACACTGACAGTCATTAATAAATAATTAAATTAACAAATTTCTATTCAAATACCATATTCAGAAGGAGCCATAGATTCTGTTGTAGCTAAAATGAGATACATTGCCATGCAAATAGACAGGCTGATTTACCTCTCTGATTAGAAGAAAGTTTGGAAAACTTAATATTAGGAATGTTTGATCACTGCTACAACAGCACTAATATCAACACTAGTAATTTCAAAATGATAGCATTACATTTAGGAGCTTCTACTCTCTAGATTACCTGTCCCTGACTGGGGAATCTTTATATCCAGCTAGCTAGCTAATTTGCATGCCACCCAACTCCCAAAAAGCCAGTTTGGACAGCTCATAACAACTAAAACAGGAAAAATACAGTCAACAAGTTAAAAATAAAATGACAAGAATGATTAAAGCAGACAGGAACAAAGCAAAGAGAATTAACTGTTTTGTTCCTTGCCTGGGCAAAGAGCAGATCTTCAAGGTCTTTTAAACAACAAGAGGGTGAAGGTCATTCAAAGCTTGGGGAACATCTTTCCAGAACTCAGATGTTGCTACAAAGGACACACACCTCCAGCATCCTGATAGATGGCATTGTTTAACTGTAGGCATCAAGAGTGCATCAATCCTACAAGATCAAATAGGCCAAGTAGATAGTGCTCTTTCAAGTATTCAGGCCCTATGGATACATGAGAGCCAAGTATCCTATTTATTTTTTCCACTTTTAAAGTAACAATCAGGATCTTGAATCATACCCAAAACAATTGGTATTGAGTCAGTGGTGAAATCCAAACTTTTTTACTATTGGTTCTGTGGGCGTGGCTTGGTGGGCATGGCTTGGTGGGTATGGCAGGGGAAGGATATTGCAAAATCTCCATTCCCACCCCACTCTGGGGCCAGCCAGAAGTGGTATTTGCCAGTTCTCCAAACTACTCAAAATTTCCGTTACTGGTGCTGCGAACTGCTCAAAATTTCTGCTACCAGTTCTCCAAAACCTGTCAGAACCTGCTGGATTTCACCTTTGTATTGAGTGCAGTTCACAAAGCAGTGGTATTAAGGCACATCTGTAAATGCCTGTGCCAATGCATTTTAGATCCATTCAAGTTTTAGAGTAGTCTTTAAGGGCAACCCTATATATACAACATTACAGTAGTCCAGCCCAGGAGGGAAATGCTCTGAAGTCTGCTACTGGTTCACTTTGCGTGCGCATGCACAGTGCTCACAAAATGCATGCTTCGCACGCATGCGCACCACAGATGCTACCGCACAGTTCTGAAAAAGGAAGATTAAGAAGCCTTTTCTGAGTCTGCAAAGGTAAGTAGAACAGAGGGGGGGAACAGCTGTGCCGCGTGATTTACATTAACTAGAAAGCAGGATTTCCTGCTTTCTAGCTAATATAAATTGTGCAACACAGCTGATCGTCAGAAATACTGGTTCGCCCGAATCAGTAACATTTTTTTTACTACCGGTTCACCTAAACCAGTAGCATTTTTTACTACTGATTTGGGCGAACTGGTCCAAACCAGTTGCATTACACACCTGGTCCAGCCATCAGGTGACCTAAACATGAGAGTCTGACTGAAGGGCACCCTGACCAAAGGAAGGGCCCAGCTTGCACACAGATGAAGTTCTGCAAAGGCTTTCCTAGGTCACAGCTGCTACCTGCTCTTTGAGAGCAGGACTATAGATTCTGACATTGTGGACTACCCTTGCATGAGGAAGTGCAATCCCATCCAAATAAAAGATGGGGTATTCTGGGTGACTCACAGCCATTCAGTCTCCATAGGATTAGCCGCAGACAGTTTCTTCCTATCCAGTGGGACAGAAGAAGATTCACTTGGCCATCCCATGGTCAAAAGAGAGAAATTTGTGCAATGAACACTAATAATATTATTACATAACTCTAATAATAATAATAAAATTGGTTCATTGATGTTGCTATTCCGCATGATGCCAAATCCAAGCTAAATATCTGCCTTATAATAATAGCCACTGTCAAGATCGCTGATCATGAGATATAATAGATTTAATAAAGAAAATAAAAAGTAAAGAAAATAAGTAAAATTTAATGAGGTTTCCATTACCTATTCTGTGTCATTTATAGAAAGCATTTTATCTCTTTGTTAAAAGCTTTTCTAAAATAGTGATATAAACATGCCATAATTCAAACTATATATATGTAAATATCTGGATAATGGAAAACTATTAATTCCAACAATTTCAAAGTATATATGAAGAACCATGAAATCATGCCTATCTCTAATAATCTTCAAACTGCTTGGATTTACATCAATTTTAAAAAGGTATTCCATGAGTCACGATCATTCTTTTGGTTCACATTCATAAAAACTGTATTTTACATTCCCAAATTACAATCCAAGAGAGTTTATTGCTTCTTCTTTACTCAGCAGGAATTAAAGACAGTTGAGCAGTTCATTCTGTGCAAAATTTTATAGAAATTAATCTAATTTTTGAACCCATTTGTAAGTGAAAGCTGTCCCAAATCCTCATCTCCATGTCCCAAAATTTGTGGTGCAATGCAATACTGCAACATTAAAGAAAGTACACATAAAGCATATACATGAAGATAATGTATGTGCAAATAAGTGTTAAATTGTGCAAAGGAACTTGCAAAAGGCTATACAAAATTTATATGTTAGGAGAAATATCATTTGTTGGGGAAAAAACAATGCCAAAACATGTTAGAGTTTGCAGCAATCCAACCAGCACACAAGTAAATAATTCAGCAGGATTCATGTATAAAAGAAACTTCTTTATATACAGTAATATAAAGCATGATGCATGTATACAATACCCATGCAGCAGAAGCCAGAACCAGAACTCAGAATCCAGAAACACAGAATCAATATAATGTAAGGACAAACCAACTCTTATATATACAGTATATACAGATCAATCAACTAAGCCACACCCAGGCTCCGAGCTGTCTAACATGAGTCTCAGTCAGCAAACAGTTCCCATTGACTGACTTGTTGTTATGGCTATCCCAGCTCATAATTTCTTACACACTGAGAAAACACACATGTATTTTAGAAAAAAACAGAATGAAATTGAAAATAATTTTGTTTTTATTCCTAGTTACAGGTGGGTTTTCATTTGCTAATAAATGAAAAATTCTGACTCACTGATATTTATCATTTCATTATCAAATTTAGTAGAATTTATCCTTTCTCCATTTGATCTGGTTAAAATGGGGGATTGAGGATCTGTAACTTTTAGTATGTTGAATTCTAAGATATACCACACAGCAACAACTGGAAGAATAAAGGTTCCTCAGAATGTTACACCTTCTATGACATTTCTCTATTATCACAATATTAAAAGAACCTTAATTTTAAAATTTGGGGAAATAGAAGTTAATCAAAATTTTGGCTCTACTGGATATTTTGAAGAGACTCTTTTTTCAGATTGAACAAATCCTTCAACCTGCATATCAAGCAATGCTGGTGACAGTAACTTAAATTGTCTAAGACACACCTGACTTAAATTAGCTCTTCTGGTAGCATATGGGCTTCCCTTACTTGACAGATGGATGTTGATATTTGTTCTTCTCTGCATGAAAACTAGCTGAAGCATATGGATAACTCCTAATGGTATTAAAGCTCAGCCAATTAAGAGCATAGTCAAGCATCCAGTATAATACTTGAGTACATGTTTCACAAGTTTCATTTTCTATTTTCCATTGCAGATTTGTATATATTTCTGTAGTCTAAAGAATTAAAATGAAAATGTGAAGAACACATTTTCTTGTTGGTTTATCATCAGAAAAAGAGGAGTTTTAAAAAAGGAATGTCACCCAATTATGTATGAAAAAATTAAAAGAAGATTGGATGCAATGAAAAATTTACAATTAAATTGGTAAGTTGACTTCTTACCACAAAACTGATGTTAAGAATACTTTTACTGTATAATATCCCTTTGACCTTCCCTGTGTATCTGAACTTAAGTTTCCCAAGGAAGCCATAGATTACATAATATAAAATTATTCTGGGGTTCTTAGTGCTTTTGGTGTTTCCTGTTTCTCTGAATATTGGTGGCAGGGAAAGATGTGCTTTGAGTTGTTTACTTCTTTCCTTGATTTTGGTTGTCTTTTAAATGGTATGTAGATGGGATTCATTGCTATATGTTTGTTGACAGATGCTTTGTCAGAATGCCAAGATCTGCTAATGAAATTGACCTTTTTTAGGCAATCCATTGTGGTGTGAGAACACCATATACAAGAGTTACAAATGGCTCTACTTAAAGTAATACATGTTCTTCAATAGCTTGGTGTCAGGATAAAATCAGAAAGTTTGTTCTATGCATATTTCAAGTAACTTCAGGGAAGCCATTTAGAATCTGAATAATTGTATAATATCATGCTATTTTGAAAACTAAACTTTTTGATTAGTATTATTATTGATTTCAAGCACCAATATTTTTAATTTAAATGCAAATCTGTTCAACTTTAGCTTTTGTACTTAGAAGCACAGTCTCTTCTGAGCTTCCCTTTCCACTGTCAGAAAACAGTTTGCTCAGAGAAGATGAATCAATATCAATTTACCTTGTTGTATTGTGCTAGCACCCATCCTTAATACGTTGATTCTGCCTTTTGCTCACACTTTGCTATCCATTCTGGAAAGCTTTTCACTGTAGCAATCACATCTGGTGATGCTGCTGGAACTTCAACACAATAATCTGTGTCTACTCGAGACCAAGAAAAATGAAAGGTAATAAAAAGTCCACCCCAGTAATATAAAATTGAAAAGGAAGGAGATACTCTTTGAGAGACTTAAGAAACCAATCAGGCTATTATTAACCTAAATACTTCAGTTAATATTTTAAAGTATACATTTCTTATTCCAAAAATCATTTGGCAACCAGCTTATTTTTACCTTGTGTTGAAGGTATCATGAAACATAGCTTTGATATAATATTTCCATTATGCAGATATTTGTTTCTATTTATTTAAAATATGTTAATAGCGCCCTTCATATTTCTAGGACCATTGATAATAACAAAGAAAAACACAATAAAACCTTCCATATTCATGAGCAGCTTTCATCCCGGTACATTTTTAGCTGATCGGCATTCTACCCCAGTCCAGCAATCTCTTCTAGACAGCTGTCTGAGAATTATGGAAATTATTCTGCAACATAACTCATAGGTTCTGGGTTGCAAACAAGGTCCCACATGAGTCACAGAGTTCTAAACCTCAAGCCAGAGAATAAGTGGATGTATAAATTATTTTATTATGCTTATTTGTACCTCGCTTTTCCCCTTGTATGAAAAAAAAAATCTAAAGCAGTTCACATGATTTTAATAGAGGAGTTCAAAAAAGGAACAGCAGAATAAGAAAAGCTAACAAGAACAATGCTGCATTGCATGCATAAAATTTTGGCTATCCCATCAACCTCAAGATTGAGTCTTGGTAGAAGAGTGGTTTAATGCACCCTGTTATTAACACAGCTGCCTGCAATTTCTGCAGGTTCGAATCTTAAGGCTCAAGGTTGACTCAGCCTTCCATCCTTTCTAAGGTAGGTTAAATGAGGACCCAGTTTGTGGGGGCAATAAGCTGACTTTGTATAAATATACAAAAGAATGAAGGCTATTGCTTAACGCACTGTAAGCCGCCCTGAGTCTCCGGAGAAGGGCGGCATATAAATCAAATTAAAAAAAAAAAGATATGCAAACATTACAGAAATGAATATCAGTATAAGTGTTGACTTTGATTAGTATCAATGTTGATTTTGATGATAATGGGGACCTGAGTAGATCTTTTCTGCAGAAGAACATCATGATGTGGAATAGAATTTGTTCTGAGGAAAACCATACCATATATTGGTTTGGAGAATGGTGCTGGAGAAGATTCCTGCGAGTCCCTTGGACTGCAAGGCGACAAACTGGTCAGTCGTATAGGAGATCAACCCTGATTGCTCTTTAGAAGGCCAGGTCCTGAAGATGAAACTCAAATATTTTGGCCACCTAATGAGAAGGAAAGACTCACTGGAGAAGTGCCTAATGCTGGGAAAGACGGAGGGCAAAAGAAGAAGTGGACGACAGAGAACTAGGTGGCTGGATGGAGTCACTGAAGCAGTTGGCGTGAGCTTAAATGGACTCCAGAGGATGATATAGGACAGGAAAGCCTGGAGGAACGTTGTCCATGGGTCGGACACGACTTTGCAACAAACAACAACATATTGGTTTGCAGACCAGAGTTTTCCAAGATGTAATATATACTGCTCAAAAAAATAAAGGGAACACAAGCAGAAGACATCCGAGATCTGAATGAATGAAATAGCCTTATTAAATACTTTGTTCTTTACATACAGTAGTTTATACCCTGCTACAACAACTAAAGGGAACACAAAACTACTGTATGTAACGAACAAAGTATTTAATAAGGCTATTTCATTCATTCAGATCTCAGATGTCTTCTGCTTGTGTTCCCTTTATTTTTTTGAGCAGTGTATTTCTGCCTCCATGATAAGACAGCTTGCTACCTCAACTTTTCGCCACAATTTTCCTCTTCTGTATGATCACTGTAGGCTTAAATTGCCCCTTTTCTTCCCCATATCTACTGCTCTGATTTCTACTCATCCCAGGAAGCTAATTTATGCTTGCCCCACAAATTATATAGGGACAGCAAGGGAAGAGCAGACAATTTTCTACTGTTTCCTTCCTATTGAAATGCCATTCAAAGTTCCTGAGTGGTAAAGGAACGAACTCTTTTAATATATCTCTGGGGATACACAGTTGCTCACCAAGTTGTCACTTTTAATTTGGAACTAGATATGTTGACTTCCTGGAGTCTGTAGGTTCTTGGACAAGTCTTTCCCATCTCATTTTGTCAACCCTGATTGCTAAATGTTAAACTATATTTTAAAACAATTAGTTCATACAAACTGGGCTAAATAACATACCAGTAACACCAGAATAATAGTGATCACACATTATATTTAGCCTTGACATAATATGGAATGGATTTTCTTTGGGATGGAGAAAATGGATCTGTATCCATTCAATTTTCATTATGGGTCTCATTTAAGTGCTGATCCCTGTATATTTCTTTGTAGCTTGGGAGAAGGAAGAAGAACTTTTATTATTTTACAAATGTATATATATAGATAGATAGATAGATAGATAGATAGATAGATAGATAGATATAGATATAGATATAGATAGATATATAGATATATAGATATATAGATATATAGATATAGATATAGATATAGATATAGATATAGATATAGATATAGATATAGATATAGATATAGATATAGATATAGATAGGCTAGAGAAGGGAGAGAGAATAACAGTGGATTTACTGACTGACAAATCTGCCCTCGGGTAAGAATAATCCTTATTAAAAAGGCATTGTTATTTATCCCAGTCACATTGTTTGCAGAGGACTATAATCTTTTTTTTATTATTTGCTGTGCAGTGTCTTGCATAGGTTTTGCCAATTTCTTGTCCTGACGATTTTGATTTGTTTTTTGTTTTTGTCCAAATTTTATTAGCAGTTCACTTATTTGTTGTAAATCTCCTTAGCAAAGTTTGATGGCAGGGCCACCAACTTTATCGGTTTAGGAATTTTTTAGGAATAATACAATTATTATTGTTGTGACTGTAAATATTTCATGGTATATATTGATTTTATCTCTTTCTGGAATTTTATCTGTTTTTAGTTTTAATTTTTATTGTATTTGAGTCATGCTCTAGGGGAGGTTACCTTATAAATCTTTTTTGTTTGTTTCTAGACAACTGAACTAAGTGAAAGAGGAAAAGTTAGCAAGGTTATTCAAGAAAGGAAGGGAGGGAATTGCATCTTGACATTCAGTTCTGTCTTTACATGAAGACTGGCATTTTGTGCAGCAACTCTGGCTCTTCTCTGTACTCACAGTTTTTTCTGCATCTATTTACCAAATCCCTCTTTTACAGATATATGCTATATCCTAGTCCAGCTTTGACAGCTCTGCCAACAAGTTCCAATAATGTGGAATTTGAGATTCTTTTCTAAGTTTTGTTTCTAGGGGAACACTGAAGTTCTACATGAAAAATTCATTTGAAGCTTGATACCCATGATATTTATTTTTACTATGATATCCATTTTCACAATGAACCGAATACATTTTCATATGTTCCAAGAGAATTCTGATCCCAGAACAATGGAAGTACTTGTCAGAAATGTAATCTATATAAAGAAAAATGCCGGTGTGGATCTCTAATTATATTTATTATAATAGATTATTCTTCCTATAGATCTATTGCGTAAGCATATATCAGTAAATGCAATACTGCTATTATGCCAGCAGCCTGAGTGAAATTTAAATCTATTCTGTGCTGTGCTCTCTTCTGTGCTTATTTCTAGAAATAATATTTACTGAAACAATTATTTTATTACTTTTATGAGCAATAGGGTAGCATAGCTATTATACGATCATCTGTTATTAAGGAAAGAAAAAAATAATTACATTATTTTTCTAAGTTCTGCTTAAAACTGACCCCAAAGGAAACCTTGACACATGAACAAAAGCCAATTGCTGGCAAATCAGCTTTCTTTACCACTTGCTCTCAACCATTCATTTTCTAAGTCTCACCCTATTCACTCTATTGAATAACCTAAAGCTTGCCCAATGTAATTTGAAATGGTGCTGAATGAAGCAAAAGGAGGAAGCAATGAAAGCAGCACACCTTTTGTCCCACAGGTGCTTTTCCAAAAGGTCAACCAAACTTCCTTTGTTTTGCTTGAAGACGTTTCACTTCTCATCCAAGAAGCTTCTTTTTTTTTTTATTTATTTGATTTATATGCCGCCCTTCTCCGAAGACTCAGGGCGGCTTACAATGTGCTCAGCAATAGCCTTCATCCTTTTGTATATTTATACAAAGTCAGCTTATGCCCCCACAAACTGGGTCCTCATTTCACCTACCTTAGAAAGGATGGAAGGCTGAGTCAACCTTGAGCCTTGGCGAGATTCGAACCCTGCAGTAATTGCAGGCAGCTGGTCTTAATAAGCTTAATAACAGGGTGCCTTAAACCCCTGTACTACCAAGGCTCTTTCTTCAGTTCTGACTGAAGCTTCTTGGATGAGAAGTGAAATGTCTTTAAGCAAAACAAAACAAAAAAGTCCAGTTGCCTTTTGAAAAAGCACCTTTGGGACAGCCATGACCTGGCTGACTGAGAATTTCCATAGACACCATACGTTTTGTGCTTGCCTTGACACTTGAACATGGAGAGTTTGCATTGTGATGCCATTCCTGCCAGTGTACCTTGTTGGAATTTTCATCTCAAGATGCTAAAATAAAAACAAATGGCCTATCTTTTCAGAGGACAACAATTGTGACTTACTTTTCAGAGCTGGTGACTCACTTCTCAGAGGAACAGAATCAGAAAACAGCAGACCAAACAAGCTATCAAGAGAAGTATGTTGTTTCTCAGGTGCAAAGATTAAAAATGTGACAGAGAGGTTTACCCAACTAATCAAGCCCACTGATTATTATCCCTTTCTCCTCTTTCACACTGGGATAGACAATACAAAAAAAAAAAAGAGTCTGAAAAAAAAATTAAGGTACTACAAGGAGTTAGGCAAACACCCTAGGATCACTGATGGTATTTTCATCTGTACTTCTAATCAAAGGCCAACATCCAGTGAAGGAACAGAAGATGTTGGTGGTCAATCATTGGGCTATCAAGAAAATTGGTATGGATTTCTAGAGCATGATCTACACCAGGTGTGTCAAACTCACAGTCTGGGGACCATATGTGTCACGTGCAGGCCAGATACATCACATGAAGGGGGGAAAAGTTGCAATACGTCACTTGATGACAACATGACGCTGCAAGTTTGACACCCATGTTCTAAACTATCTATATGATAGGCTTATGAAAGGCTCCACCTCATAAGGACTGGGAAGGATATGTTTGACACATCTTCCTCAGATCGTCCTAACTGTATTCATTAAGGTAAACTTGCCTTGAAGAAACATCTTGAAATGGTTAAGGCAGAAACAGGAAACTATAAGTTCTGGTCTCGCCTTAAGCATGAAAACTAATTGGGCGACTTTGGGCAGGTTACTGTCTCTCAGCCCAAAAAACCTTTCAGGACTCTTGTTGAGGAAGATGGATACTAGATACAGTATGTTCACCATCTTGAGTTATTGGGTATGATTTTTTAAAAAGTACACAATAATATGACTCTTTAGTAAAACATGAGGTTAGCCTAGGGAAACATGAGAAAGGAATTCAAGATTGTCCCAACATGAGAAGGCAGGAGGAAGAAATGCTGTCATATTTTCAAGTACCTGTTCTTACAGACTATATTAGTAAAGACAAGCTCTAATATTTCCTATGGTATTTCTTTGGTCTACTCTACCCCAAAAGGCTGGCAATATATAGAGATGCAACCCACATGGCTGAAAAGCTTGGATATCCTTGGTTTAGGGATTTGTGTCTAGGTTTGATTTTAATTACAGACTTTCTGTTCTAATCAATTGCTATTATTCCTTACTTTTCTTTTCAGAATTTCAAGGAATAGCTCATTATTTCACTTTAAGTACTCACAAATTAGTAATAGAATCTTACTAGTAGTGGTTTGGGCTACATTCCCAAACTGAGAAAGTAATGTTTTATTCCAATTAGCAAGTTTTTTGATATTCAAAAAGCCATAAATTGTACCACTCAGTTCTGAAGTACATATTGTAAACCAAATCCTTTCATGAAAGTGTTTGATTTGTCATTGTTATTTGAGGGCTGCATGTTTTTTTAAAAAATATTGTAGATTGTTTCATTTAAAAAATCTGAAATCTTTATTTATGCATGTTTTAAATGAAAATAAAGTTAATTCAGTTTTGGACTATTCTAATGATGTATTATTTTTTATCAGTTCAGAAAAATGTAAAGCACTTTTGCCTGCTTTCGTATCAAGAATTAAGATAGCGTGTGGTTTATTTTCTCGCAAATGTGCACAGAATTGTTCAATCGGTTTCATCAGTGGGTTTAATGATCCTATTTCACCTGTTCGGGTGGTCCCGTGTAAAGGCATTGTTCCTTTTAGCCAAGTACAGCCTGGTAAAACATAGCACCAAAATTTCATATAGAACCACCAACTTTTCCCAGCTATTGAAGGTTACATTGGACCTTCTCCTTGGGGTATTTGGAAAGATTGCAATATTAGACAAGTAGCCTTAAATGAAATGTACTATAAAGTAAGAATAGACAGATGTTCATCCACATCGCATGGCAAGTATAGAAATTCTTTTACTGGAACCTATGCCAAACTCAAAATTGTCAAAAAGAGAGGACTACATTTTAAGCAAACTTCATTTAAGCATATAACAAGAGATACTATATGATGGAAAACAAGGACGAATTCTTGTGTTTTTCTCTGGTGGCCATATCCTCAAGCAGCCAGCGACAACTACTATTTCTTATTTGATATAAGAAACACAATTTTTAATCCTAATTAAGAGAAGAAATAGAGAAGAAAGGGCTTTCAGAAGGAACTTGTGGATTAAGGAAAAAATAATTCATTTTATATTGAATTGATGTTATTTACTGTTGCCATTGCTTTCCTTTATTTTATTTATAGAGATATTATGGCATGTTCATTGTGATCGCCTATCCACATTTACCCTCATAACCTTCTGAGATATGTATGGCTGAGAAATAGTAATTAACCAAAATCACTTAGTGAGCACCATAGGAATTTGAATATGGGTCTCTCTACACCAGGAGTGTCAAACTCACATTGTCATGGTGGCATCAGGTGACATATTAGGACTTTTTCCCCCTTTGCTAAACCGGCCATGGGCATCCAGCCCGTGGCCAGAAGTTTGACAGCCCTGCTCTACACTGTTTTTCTTTCTCATCTGCTATTTTTCCTTCCAAGGGCCATGTTTTCTGTCATTAATATATTTCCAACTTTTAGAACATTTGCTTGTAACATTTACTGAAAGTTTCCACTTGGTTAAATATGAAAGCAATTTTGATACTGAAGATATCAAAAGCAATTTACACGGAAGATGTAAATTTACAAGACATATTTATCACCAAGAATTTCTTGTACTTTATCAGAGTGAACTGGTTGAACCAAATCTTGTCAACTGATTTATCCAACTTGGCAAATTTTTGTTTTTCATATAAAAATAATGGCATTAATATTCATTCTGTTGAACTTCACATTTATCATGGCATTAGAGGGAAATTTTTGTTATGAACATATTCTCAGATGTCTTGTGGTTCGTAGAGCTGCCAGAGAACTCCAATCACATCTGTGAGATCTTCTCTGCTTCTCCTGATGCCATTTCAACAAAGTAAATTGTATCTTGAAGCATCCGTGCTCATCCATGACAGACACTACACTTTTCATAGAAATGTGTTTATCAGATGGGACAGAGGTGTCAGGATTATTCAACAATGGTAATGCTGGCGATTGAATCCTTTAAAAAAGCTAAAGGCATATGTTTGAAATGAAAGGATCAGAGTAAGGTACCAGCCCTTACCATACATACAGTATTTATTCAAGCAATAGTATGACTAACAAACATGTCATTCCTATACCCAATTGTACAAACAGGGGGATGTGAAAACTCTTAAGAAGGCAGTAGATTGGAATGGAGTAATTGATTCTAAACTAGATAAAAAGAGTTTGGCAAAATCCAGGATCAGTTTACCACAAACTTTTTTTGATATGAAAGAAGACTTGGAATTAAAAGATATTTGGAGAATACATAATCCAAAAGAATTGGACTATACTTTTTTTTCCGACAGACATAGATCCTTCTCTAGAATTGACTTTATTTTGTTGTCAGATGATTTACTTGTTAAGACAAAAAGAACAAAGATTTTCCCAAGAACTTTGACCGACCATAGCCCAGTATGGATAGAAATCGAGATGGGTAAGACTGAGCGACGCTCTTGGAGAATAAATGAAAACTTGTTCAGATATGAAAAAAATATAATAGAACTTAAAAAGCACTTGAAAGAATTTTTTGAAATAAATTTGAATAAAGGTACCCCAACTGAAATTGTGTGGGATGCGAGCAAAGCTTATATGAGATGGGTGCTCATTTATATGAACTCTAAACATAGATTGATTCGACAAAAGAAAAGATCTGAATTGGAAATAGAAATAAAGAACAAAGAACAGCTACTTATTAAAAACCCAACAGATGAAAGAATACGTGGTGTTATAAAACTTTTGAAAGACCAATTTCAAATGCTTATGGCGGAACAAGTTGCAACAAACTTACAATATGCGAAGCATAATACATTTTGTAATGCCAATAAACCGGGCAGATGGTTGGTCTACACATTAAGGAAAAAGCAGAGTACACGGACTATTGATAGTATTGATATTGGAGGGAAAGAAATCTTTCAACAAAAATTAATTAAAGAAGCTTTTGTGGATTATTATACTAAATTATATGCTAAAGATGATGTGCAGAATGGACTTATAGAAAAATATTTAGATAATAAAAGAGTTACAAAAATTACTGACCAACAAAAGGAAAGAATGAATTATCCTATAACAGAGGAGGAGATAATAGTAGCAATTAAACAATTAAAAAAGCTAAAGCTCCCGGAACGGATGGTTTGACTGCAGTGTATTATAAAACTTTGCAAGCAGAAACGGTGGAACAACTTAGAGATCTATTTTGTAATATTGAACAAGGGGGTAAAATACCCCCATCATGGACAACAGCTTATATTTCTTTGATACCAAAAGAGCAAGCAGGTCCTAAAAAACCGGAGAATTATAGACCAATATCTCTTCTGAATACTGATTATAAAATTTATGCAAAAGTACTAGCCAACAGGCTGATGCCAGTAATCCAAAAGGTGATTCATGATGATCAAGCGGGATTTATCGAGGGTAGATATATGAAGGATAATGTAAGGCAAGTAATAGACTTATTGGAATATCTTGAGAGGAATAAACAGGTACCTGCAGTGCTGGTCTTTTTGGATGCGGAAAAGGCCTTTGATAGAGTGGATTGGAATTTTCTATTAAAGACTTTAAAAAAGATGGACTTTGGGGACCAATTTATACAGGCGGTTTCAGCAATTTACCAAGAGCAAAAGGCACAGATTATTATTAATGGAAGTTTGACAACAGAGTTTAAAATTGAAAAAGGAACAAGACAGGGATGTCCGTTATCCCCACTGCTATTTATTCTAACACTAGAAGTCTTGTTAAATACAATACGGGACTCTAATATCTTGAAAGGTATAATGATAAGGCAAGAGGATTACAGAATAAAGGCATTTGCAGATGATCTGGTCGTTACCCTAACACAGCCAATGGAATCAATAATCCAGATGAAGGACATTATACAAGACTATGGTAAAGTTTCAGGTTTCAGACTGAACCAGAAAAAAACTAAGATGATAGTTAAAAATATGACACAAGATCGTAAACACGAGCTTGAAAGGAGGGCAGGTTTTGAGATTGTACCACAGGTAAAATATCTAGGAGTTCAGGTTGCAGAATCAAATATGAAACTGTTTAAAGATATGGAGACTTGGAAAAAACTGCAGCTGTCTTTACTTGGAAGAATAGCAGCAGTTAAGATGAATATTTTGCCAAGATTTCTTTTTCTGTTTCAAATGATTCCGGTGCTTAAAAGTGATAAACAACTGAAAGTGTGGCAAACTGGAGTGAATAAGTTTGTCTGGAACGAGAAAAAACCGAGAGTGAAATTGAAAATTATGCAAGATGTTCCAGAAAGGGGAGGCCTTAAACTTCCAAACCTACAGTTATATTATGAAGCAGCAACTTTGACTCTAGCAAATGATTGGTTTGGAAGGAAAAAGACTGGAATACTGAACATAGAAAGTTTTGATCTTGAATTTGGATGGCATGCTTACTTATTTTATGACAACAAAGTGGATAAAGTATTTAAAAGCCATATACTTAGAGATTCTTTGATGAGAGTTTGGAAGAAGCACCGATTCAAATGGGATTATAAAATACCGCTATGGCTGGATCTTGGTCATATTATGTGGAATACAAATATAATGTCACTCGGGGGGGGGGTTTATACAAAGAGGTTCTTTTTACAGATGCGGGCAGATGGCAGTTGAAGACATTACAGACACTGTTGGACGAAGGGATTAACTTAACTTGGTTACAATATAATCAACTACAATTGAGATGGAAAGAGGACCAAAAAACTGGTATTATGTTGCATGAGGAAGAATTGGTTAGACACATAAAAGAGAAAGGTCCAATGCATATTAAAAGGCTTTATAATGTTTTGTTAGAAAGGGATTCAGAAACTGAATTGGTTAAAGATTGTATGATTAAGTGGGCACAAAATTTTGAGGAACCAGTGATGTTGGAAATATGGGAAAAAATTTGGGTTCAGAATGTTAAATTCACACAGTCGCAGAATTTGAGGGAAAATTTCTATAAAATGTTTTATAGATGGCATTTAGACCCCAAAAAATTGTGTATGTACCCTAATGTTCAGCCAAAATGTTGGAGATGTGATTGTTTAGATGCTACATATTATCATGTTTGGTGGACTTGTAGGAAAGTTAAGGCTTTTTGGATAAAAATTTGGTGGGTTATGCAGAATGTTTTGAAGAAAAAAATTCAATTTTCTCCACAATTGTTTTTATTGGGTATAGTTAAGGGTTTTACATTGGGTGAAACAAAATTGATATTGTATATGATAACAGCAGCGAGATTGTTGATAGGTAAATACTGGAAGAATGAAGCTTTGCCCACTATCGAAGAATGGACTTTGAAGATGGCCAGTTTTGCAGAGATGGCGAAGATTTCAGCATATTTAAAAGACTGTTCACAAGAGACTTATGAATGGGAATGGAAAAAGTGGATAGATTATGTTCAGAACAAATATCAAACTAGGAAGTATCAAATAGCTTTTATTTGAAAATGTTATATTAAGATATAAATATTTTAATGTAATGAAGATGAAAAATTATAAGGGGGATGGAGGGGTTCAAGTTTTATACAAAAGGGGGGGGGGTTCTTGATCTGAGTATATTGCGTGGAAGTCCGGGGGAAGGGGAGGGTTAGGGAGGATGAGGTTGGGAAGTTTGGGGTGGGTTGAGGGGGGGGGGGGAAGGGGTGAAAATGTAATTGTAAAACTTTTGCAATAAAAAAAAATCAAGAAGGCAGGAAATAATATATGGGTATAATATTAATTTTATTTACGCTTTCTTTGTGCTTTTTGTAAGCTGAAGTATTCTTCTACAACCTATGCAGTGCATGACCATGAGATCAAGCCTATAAGTATCTGATCCATCATGAATTCAAACATAATAGAATGCCAGCAGTACAACAGAATTTAAAAAGTAATCCAACCAAGTCAGATGTGTTTAATTTACTTCTTCAGTGGTTCATTTTTTATTATTTATTTATTTGTCAAGCATATATAAGATAACAGGTAAAAGTATAAACTTAATTTGAATACATGAAAAGAGTAAGAGTAAAAGGGAATATTAGGACAGGGACGGTAGGCACGCTGGTGCGCTTATGCACGCCCCTTACAGCCCTCTTAGGAATGGGGTGAGGTCAACAGTAGACAGTTTAAGGTTAAAGTTTTGGGGGTTTGGGGAAGAAACCACAGAGTCAGGTAGTGCATTCCAGGCATTGACCACTCTGTTACTGAAGCCATATTTTCTACAATCGAGTTTGGAGTGGTTTACCTTCAGTTTGAATCTATTTTTTGCTCGTGTATTCCATAGAAAGGTATTCCATAGAAAGGCAATTCCATAATTCCTGCAGATGTAATCATGTACAGAGACTATGCCAGTAGGTGATTGTATGACACTGGTAGCTGCACCAATTATATAGTTTAGTTTTAAAAAGGGGAGGAGGAATACCCCAGTGTATCTTATGTTGCAGGATTGGGGGGAAAGAACACCATAGCATCTGAATTATCTTTTTGTTAAGACAGCCTTGAAAGGTGTACTTTTGTCTATAGAGATTCTCAGTCACCCAGGTCATGGTTGTCCCAAAGGATGCTTTTTCAAGAGGCAACTGGACTTCCTTGTTTTTCTTTGAAGACTTTTCACTTCTCATCCAAGAAGCTTCTTCAACTCTGAAGAAGAAAACAAGAAAGTCTAGTTGCCTCTTGAAAAAGGACTTTTGGGACTTGGAAAGTTTTTTTTTTTTCCTTTTCTGTGTTCTATCTTCTATCTTCTATCATATTGTTACTGGAGAGTTGATCAAAGTTGATTAACAGATGTTCAATCAATAAAACAATCAATCAGAATAGAGCTGGAAGGGACCTTGGAGGTCTTCTAATCCAACCCCCTGCTCAAGCAGGAGACCCGATATCATTTCAGACCTTACTGTCCAGCCCTTTCTTAAAAACCTCCAGTGATGTTGAAATAGGGTATATTTTATATGAGTAGTCATATTCTGTAGAAAAACCCAGAGTGAAATAGTTGGTATAACCAATTCCCTTCCAGCCTCTTGAACATCTATAGTGGGGACAGACCAGTGGTGAAATCTAAAATTTGTTACTACCAGTTCTGTGTGCGTGGCTTGGTGGGGGGGAATGTGACTGGGTGGGCGTGGCCAATTTGTTTTTTTTAACTTTTAAAACCATTTTTTCTACAACCTCTTTGGCGAAGAGGTTGTAAAAAAAATGCTTTCAAAAGGTTCTGACGATCCCAGCTGAGTTGCCTGATCGTCAGAGGCTTTTTTTCTTTTAAATGCCTCTGCTGATCAGGCAACTCAGCTTGGATCATCAGGGGCTTTTAAAAGAAAAAAAAGCCTCTGATGATCAGGCAACTCAGCTGGGATCGTCAGGCATCGTTTTGGATCGTCAGCTTGGATGTCAGCTTGGATCGTCAAACTCAGCTTGACGATCAGGCAACTCAGCTTGGATCGTCAGAGGCATTTAAAAGAAAAAAAGCCTCTGATGATCGCGTGGCTCAACTGGGCATGGGGGGGGGGCAGGGATTTTTGCTACCGGTTCTCCGAACCACCCGCCTCCATCGCTACCAGATCGGGTGATCCGGTCGAACCGGGAGCATTTCACCCCGGGACAGACCTTGGATCATGATGCCATGGGGGTGTGGCATTTTGCCTATTCTGATACCTTAGGAACATTGCTGCCACTACCTAGGTTTATTCAATAACTTGGATGGAAGAACCCCCTGCTCAAATACAAGATCTTATACCATTTCTGACAAGTGGTTGTTCGGTCTTTTCTTAAAAGCCACCAGTGATGGAGCATCCACAATTTCATGGCTACAATGGCATGAAAGTTGAAAAACGAAAGATAATGACAGTTTATACTGTCCATCACATAGAAAAAAATGGAACATATTCTCATTTTAAAAGAAATCTAGAAGTACATATCATAAGATATTACAAACCTAATATGCAGGCAGTGAAATCTACAATTGCAATGTATTTATTGGATAATAAATACCCACTGGGATAACACTGGACAAAATTTTCACGAAATTTGTAGAAAGGAATAAATAGTCTTTATTTAAAATCTCCAGCAACAAAAAAAATCAAATTCTTTGTCTGTTTATGGATGCACATTGTATTGTATTCGTCTACACTAGGATTTTATTTTATTTTTTTAAAAAAATAGCTATTTTGAGTTCCTTTCTTTCAGGCTGAAACTTCTCTCTGCTGAAAAACTTCTGTTGAGACACATTTTAAATAGATGTACTGAGAAAATATCAAGAAGCTCGCATTAAGTCTAGAAGTAAGATTTGTACTAGCCTTTGCAACTTAGCCGTGGATCCTATTGAATGTTAACATGGTGAAATTACATTTTATGTTTGCTGCATAAATTCATCATCACAGAAAAATGACCCATTAACAATTGCAAGAAGCAACCAAGCAGATTTCCCTTAGTAAGACTACTGAATGATGTATTTACAATGAATATTTCATTGAGTTTATTGGGTTTATTTCAAAACCTGATTAATACTTTCCGTAATACGCTACTAAATGTGAAAGCATGAACAGAGAAATGCACCTCATCTCTTACATAAAGATGCAGACTTTTAAGATAATCTGCTAGTGCCATAGAATAGAAATCAGTTATATTAGAATTACAAAAATCCAGAAAACCACTGGATGGCAGCAAAGAAATGCAGAAAACTCTCTCTAGAAGTTAAAACAGATTTTTCCAGCCTGGCTCCAGTAACACTAATTACCAAAGACACATGGGTATAAATTTGTCAATATTAAGGGATCAGGGATATAGTCAAGTAATCTGTGTCAAAAAAGAACCAATTACTGGTGATAGTCCAAAACAATAAAACTAGCGTTCCATTCATTTTTCGTACTATAAGAGGGTTTTGGTGGACATAGCATTTAAATGAAAGCTAAGGTGTTCAAACTGCATGTGCCAAATGTATGCTTCCTGGATGAATGTGTTAGCCATTCTTTTGTGAATCTTGCTTGTGTCTATGCAGATCTTTATATGACTTGATTCTGGGTTGCCTCATGTTTGAACATTAGTTTTTCTTTCTTTCTTTCTTTCTTTCTTTCTTTCTTTCTTTCTTTCTTTCTTTCTTTCTTTCTTTCTTTCTTTCTTCCTTCCTTCCTTCCTTCCTTCCTTCCTTCCTTCCTTCTCTCTCTCTCTCTCTCTTTCTTTCCTCCCTCCCTCTCTCTTAAAAAAACCCTCCCAGAATTGATTAAAACATCTTAACAGAATAACAGAATTGAAAGGGACCTTGTTGGTCTTCTAGTCCAACCCCCTGCTCACACAGAAGACCTTATACCATTTCTGACAAGTGGTTGTCCAGTCTCTTCTTAAAATCCTCCAGTGATGGAGCACCCATAACTTCTGATGGCAAGTCATTCCACTGATTAATTGTTCTAATTGTTAGGAAATGTCTCCTTGGTCTAGGTTGGATCTCTCCTTGATTAGTTTCCATCCATTGTTTTTTGGTCTTGCGTTCAAGGGGTTTGGAAAATAGATTGACTCTTCTTTGCGGTAGCCCCTCAAACATTGGAACACTGCTATCATGTCACCTCTGTTTCTTCTTTTCACTAAATTAACTATACCCAATTCCTGCAACCATTCTTCATATGTTTTAGCCTCCAGGCCCCTAATCATCTTCATTGCTCTTCTCTGCACTCTTTCCAAAGTATCTAAGTATCCTAGGCGATTTCCTTTTTTCCACATTCAAAAGATGAGGTACATCCTGTGGAGCTGAACATTTTACATTCTGCCCTTCAGCAATGTCCATTAGCATATCATGATAAAATTATAGACAAGAAGCATCCAAATCAGTCTGTAAAAATATGCATTGTATTCTGTCTATGACAAATTTTTCAATGCTGTTTCATGTGGCAGCATATTTTAGAGGGAAAGCAATGGAGTTACACTGTAAATAATGATATCAACAAGGTCCTACAAAATATTTTGTCTAAAATTCCTTAGGAAACTCAAATAGGTGAGACTAATTCAAAGAACTCTTCTGCTCCTCAGGGGACTTGGGTTTTCTAATTCCAATTGCTCTGCTAGCAATGTGATCTTTGCCCAGAATGATCCATAGTGCTTTATATTTTCTTTAACAGAAGCTAAAATAAATCCATGAATTTCTGCTTCATGGAATTGCATATTAGCTAGTTTTTTGTAGAGGTTTTTTTTTTTTTTTTTGTATGTTTAGAGAATCTAAGTGACCAAAAGAGAAGCAGCAATAACCATAGGTTAAAGCAAATTAATTTTTTTTTCAAAGTCCATGGATGTCAATTTGCTTTTGCCTCAAAGTCTCCTCTTTTGAACAACACATCTTTTCAACAAATTCAGCCAGCTCTCTGTAAACACAAAACACATATAGGGTATAGCAATAGTACTTAGTCTTATATACCGCTTCACAATGCTTTACAGCCCTCTCTAAGTGGTTTACAGAGTCAGCATATTGGCCCCAACAATCTGGGTCCTCATTTTACCCATCTCAGAAGGATGGAAGGATGAATCAACCTTGAGCTGATGAGACTTTAACAGCCGAACTGCAGGCAGCCAGCAGGCAGCAGAAATAGTCTGCAGTACTGCATTCTAACCACTGCACCACCACGGCTCATATGCAAGTATGCAAGTTGCTCTTAATGTTCATCTTGTAGAATAAAATGTTTTCTGATTATGCTTTCTTTGATGAAACGCTTTAAACTGGGAAAACTGATAAAGTTCTGATGGAGATCAGATCAGGATTCTTTTTTCACTAAGAAAATTTCTACACATATCATATTTTCTAATGCATCTTGTACCACTGGATTTGACAATATGTGCCACACACTGAAGACGTACTTGTGATTTCCTTTCCTTCATCACAGTTTGCACTCCAATAAATCATCTAACCAGTTACATCAGTGGCCATAGCATTTACTGAAAGGAAGGATAAAGTATCAGAAGATGTATTTCAAAACAGCATACAGAGATTCTGTTGTTCCATCACAATTTTCATAAGAGATATAAAACAATTCATCACCAGATATGCAGAAATGATAATGACCATCAGGAAGCAGTGCATAACCATTTGTATTCTTATTGAATATTCTATCTATGAATAAGAATATTCTTATCTAAGAACCTTGGTGGCTCAGTGGTTAGAGTGCAGTACTGCAGGCTATTTCTGCTGACTGCTGGCTGACTGCAATTTGGCAGTTCGAATCTTACCAGCCTCAATGTTGGCTCAGCCTTCCATCCTTCCAAAGTGGGTAAAATGAGGACCCAGATTGTTGGAGGCAATATGCTGACTCTGTAAACTGCTTAGAGAGGGCTGTAAAGCACTGTAAAGTGGTATATAAATCTAAGTGCTATTGCTATTCAAAATTGCTAATAGCTATTGCTATTCAAAATCATCAAACAGCCATAGCCAGTTTTTGGATTCAAATCCACCATCAGGAATTGAATTTATGGCCAGTTTCACTTTAGAAGAATATATAGAAAACATTAGCTTTAGGTCCTAGGGGAGGACCTCTTCCTCCAAGGAAGTGGGAGAGGACAGAATTTAAAACCTGGTATGGGAGGGAGGCATAACATAATATAACATCTCACTTTGAGAGCTGATGGGAAAGTGGATTGCATATCCCATTCTGCTAGATCCTCTAAAAAATTGAAAAAGAGAAACGAAATTTGTTCTATCACCTGGATATCTGTAGTTTCATCCATAATTACAACATAATAAATTGCTGTCTTGATTTCTGTGAGTAATATATATATAGAACATAGTGAGCTATCATCTCAAACATCTCATTCACCACCACAAATGAAATCCATTTGTAATTCATATAATTTGTGCAAGAGTTCAGCTCTGCAAGATCTCCCAAGCAATAATAGGAAAAAAAAATATTCCAAGTTTACTTTTCTTCAAATATTGCCATAGATAGCAATACCCTAATAGACTAGGCAGAGAAAAATGGTGGCTAGCAATGCTAGTCAGCCTATTGCATTTGCTTTGTTTGCATTTTTATTTCTACTTTTCAGTCTCTTCCAAAACTCTTAAGATGGAGGCTTTCCTTTCTTACTGACATTCCCAGCTGAGCGAATTGTAGTGCATCTTCCACAGTGATGGGTTGCCCCCAGTTCGCACCAGTTCTATAGAACCGGTAGTAAAACCTGTGGGAGGCTGCGCCCACTGACCCCAACATCATCAAAATGCCTCTGCTCATGCGCAGAAGAGCTCACGTGTGCACAAGCAAAGTGAGCGAGCACATGCAGCCCCACTGCAAACCGGGAGTAAAGGTAAGTAGAACCACCCCGATCCTCCAGCCAAAGAATTAGCAACCTGTTTCTCAATAGCAACAGTATGGAGAAAGGAAGATGACTTTGATGGACATATGCAGGAGCCATTGCCTACCCAAAAGGGGCTGAAGCATTTTTAAACCCACAACAAGATGACATTTGGAAATGGCTAAAGCAGATACCTTCCTAATTTACTATATGGAAGAGGAAGAGCTATAGAACAATCAGATTTGCAATATTCTGTTATTATAACCCATATCAATAAAAGCAGCTTGGACCTAATTGTGGCATGATTTCCTGGTCTGGGCTATTGGAACTGACAGCAGGACACAGCACATGACAATTCAGTCCTTGGATTTCCAATGTGATGAAAATGTTAGCTGTGCCTAAATATAAATGGGCCATGACAGGCTGATAAAGAGAGGCAGATAAAGAAGGCAGGAGCAGGATAGAGGCAGGAGAGAAAAGCACGAAGAGAACCAGTGGTAACACCGGTTGGAACCCACCACTGGGATGGACAAGCTTCTTCCTTAGTATATTCTTGGGTTTGAAGTGTGCACATAGGTTGGGTTGACTGATGATCCTCCTGAGGTTTTCCGATATTCCGGCAACATATGGAATGACAATGTTGCTTTGTTTATTGTTCTCTTCATTGTTTGTTATGGAGAAGTTCCTGTAGGTTCTTTTTTGAAATTTGATGAAGGTCCACCTGGGATAGCCACACATTCTGAGGGCTTCCTTGATGTGTTTTAGTTCTTTTTCTTTCCCATCTTTGCTGGTAGGCAGGCCTTCAGATCAGTGGTTTAGGGTTCTGATGACTCCCATTTTGTGCTCCAGTGGCTGGTGGGAATCAAAATGTAAATACTGATCTCTGTGTGTGGGTGTCAAGTTTCAACCTGCATTTACTCTAGTGCTAACAGTGGGTTTTCTCTAAACTTTAATGTTAAGACTTCTGTCTTCCTTAATGTGTACTGCCCATTCAAGGAAGTCTAGATTATTTTACTTAGCATCTTCCCCAGTGATCCTCCATGTGATGTGATCATACAATGCTGGCAGCAGAAATAGATGACTTTGTTTCATTTTAAGGTGTATAGATCACTTACCACTTTGTTCAATGGCTATGTTCAATGTTTTGCTTGTCTTAAATCTCACCTATTTAAGGTGAGATTACTTAAATATTGTGTCCTATGGAATGATATCTGAATTAGGGAGCTCGATACTTTATTTATATAGCCATATTTTGGGTTGGGCTTAATGAAACTCTGATCCTTCAAAATTAGATAGTAAAAACATATTTTAAAGCCAAAAGGTCCATCAAATAGATTGTAGCTTTTGTTTATATAATTATGAGTTATCTTACTCTTCCATAAATAGCTTAAAAGAGCTGATATATTGTGACTGCTATAATATATAAGAAATCCCTTAATTGTTTAAAAATCAAGAGATTAATCAATTACATACACACACCTCACTTTAAATATGTAATGCCCTTGGAATTACCTGATTTATAAACCCAGTATATGGGAGGGGAATACATCACAATTGGGTTCTATGTTTGCATAACAAATGCATTTTGCACAGGCAGAAAGGCACTTGACACAAAGTCACCTTCCCTTTCAGTGTAAGGTTATCTTTTATGAATGGTTTCAAGATTGCAGGTGTGCACCAGGAAGTTTGACACGCAAGTGGCTACTTAATGAGATCTGAGGAAACAAACTTCTTAACAGGGACAGGTGAAACCAATAGATCTACAAGGGCAGCCTGTGAGGAAGGAAAAACTTAAAAAAAAAAAAAGAGTAGTGGCTTTCTGCTAGAAACAGGTGCTGCACCAGATGCCAGAGGTAAATCTCTAGCCTTGAAATCTTTCACTGCAGAAGTAAAAGGTCCATTAAAGCCAAATGTGTCCCTTTAACCATTCATTACCCAAGTGTATTAGTTGTAGTCAATTATTGACTTTCTGAGTGATTGGAATTGCTCAAGGTTGCCTGGACAAAGCAAATGAAGTTTGTATCTAAATGCAGAGAACATAGCTGGAGTTGTACTTTATTCCATCTTCAAAAACAGGTCATATTAGGGCTCTCGGCACCAACTAATTGATGTCTACTCAAAAGTAAGCCTCATTGATTTCATTCAGATTTACTTCCAGGTGAATGTGTAGATAATTGAAGCCACAGGTGAAAAGGATAGGAAAAAATAATTGTGAGAGTAGAGGAGATTTTTTTTTTCACAGAGACCATCTCTGTTAACTATAAAATAACCATCCTTGCCAAGCTCCCCACCACCATTTTTTTGGGAGGAAACGAAGGTGACTTCACAAACAGGTCATTGTCTGTCATCTCCATACAACTACAATTTAACTGTCAGCACTTCAACCTGCATTTACTCTAGGGCTGATATGAGAAGGCGAAGAGGGAGCAGCTGGCAAGAGGACGCTTGACTTCTCACCTACTTATTTTCCTTGAAGATAATATCCCCTAGGACAGTGTTTCCCAAACTTGGCTATTTTAAGATGCATGGACTTCAATTCCCAGAATTCCCCAACCAGTATGCCTGGTTGAGGAATTCTGGGAGTTGAAGTCCATACATCTTCAAAGGGTCAAGTTTGGGAAACACTGCCCTAGGAGATGAGATGGGAGGGGGGACATACCTGGGAGCTGAAGTAATAGATATGGGGAGAGTGATTTGGAAGAGGGCCAATGAGACGCATAGAATTGGGGAACGGAAAGGGAAGGTTTGGGGTCAGGAAGTCAGAGTTGGCTACGCCACGATCGGGGACAGATTGTCATGCTTAATAAAATGAAAGATTTTACCGAAGACTATTCGTTTGGAAATGCAATTTATTTTATTTGAGATGACATCAAAACCTGACATTAACATGATGTTGAAATTTGATCATGTCATAAGATCTTTACATTGGTGACATTTTTATTGACAATTAGATGCAACTCTGAGACATTTGAAGGACTTGTAATATGGGACCATAGGTCAATGGAGAAATACATGCTTGCTTAAATGTTTGGAAACATAAAATATCATAATAGGAAGAGCTCCTATGTCTGGACTGTAAAACACTAAAATACTACTATACAGTAGAAAAATGGTAAAGAATTCCGCTGCTCTATCTAAATTCTTGGCTTAGATCAGAGGTGTCAAACTGACAGCCTGTGGGTGGGATGCATCACGTGCAGGCCCCGCCTACCCCAGTTCCACAAAGGGGAAAAACATTGCAAAACATCACGTGATGGCAATGTGTTGCAGCAAGTTTGATACCCATGGCTTAGATCTTCCCTTTTAACTCCTGTAGATCAGAGGTAGAAGGGCAGGGACTGACTCTGAATATTCCACTGTGATTCAAATTATGCATTTGGGAGTATGGATAGGAAGCTACTGTTTCACCCTAACATTCAAACCAGGGGTGGGTTCTAATTTTTTTTACTACTGGTTCTGTGGGTGGGGCTTATTTTGTGGGCGTGGCTTGATGGTCATGCGACAAATCTTTAGGATTTAGCAGAAGTACCGGTCTACCAGGCTTTTAACTGCTTGCAGAGCTGTACCAGTCTACTCATTTGTTTTTGCAGGCATTGGTCTACCCATTTATTTTTGCAGGCACCAGTCTACTTATTTGTTTTTGCAGGCACTGGTCTACCCATTTATTTTTGCAGGCACCGGTCTACTCATTTGTTTTTGGAGGCACTGATCTACCAGCACACTGCTTTTTAACACTGATCAGCTGTAGGATGGCCCTTTGAAGCCCCCTGGCAAGAGTTTAAACAGTCTTTTTCCTTCTAGCCGATCAGCTGGGACTCAGGAGGCAGCAATAGATTGGGAGTGGGGCCAAATAAAAGGTAAGAATAAAGCAGGGGGCAGGGGGGCAGAACCAGTTCAATGACATCATATCATCACCGCTACTGGCTCGGCAGAACCGGGCGGAACCAGGAGGAACCCTAGTGATTCAAACCCATGATATAATATTAATAACATTCTGTAGATACATAGATACATACCTTGACCTGTGACCACAACTAAGCCCAAAATTTCTGTTGCTAAGCAAGACATTTGTTAAGTGAGTTTTGCCCCATTTTACAACCTTCCCATGGTTGTTAAGTGAATCACTGCAGTTGCTAAGCTAGAAACAGGGTTGTTAAGTGATTCTGACTTCCCCGTTGACTTCGCTTGTCAAAAGGTGGCAAAAAGTGATCACATGACCCCAAGACTCCCAAGACTAGTTGCCAAGCATCCACATTTTGATCATGTGACCATGACGATGTTCTGATCGTCATAAGTGTGATAAATAGTCATGTCACTTTTTTTTAGTACCATTGTAAACTAAAGGAATGATAGTAAGTCAAGGACTACCTATACAGTCTCTGTTAATGATGGCGTGGAATATATAAATTATAACTGTAAAGAAAAGGAGAATTAATAGCACCAAGGCTAGTGAGGTTTTTCTGAGAAATGTGTTACTCTGGACTTAGGAACTCGATTATAAGAGCAAAGGGGCTCCTGAAAAATGCCTAGCCTTGAGTGACATCCTGAGGCTGAATTGGGTGGAGCTGGAACAAAAAAAAAAATGACATTTGATTTAATTTAAATTAACATCTGATTAAGTGTAATTACTATGACTATTATATTTCTAGGGTTTTGACACATCCTGTGGATACGAAAGATCAGCTTTGGAAATGTATAAATTGCATGTCTCATGTCCTGTGATTGTACCATGATAGAATTATACAGACTTTGAAAAATTAACTATTTATAATATTTGAAAAAGAGATTGATATTTTTAATGGGCAAAAAACACCCAAATGAAGCACATACAAAGACAGCAATGAAAATTATCTTTTAAACAAATAGCAAAACATTCAGTATGAAAATGCCTTACCAGTTATTTAGTAGTGAAAAATGGGAAAAAAGCAACATTGCCTTGCCAAAAAGTAAACAAGAAATGTTATTTCTTCAGCAAAATGCAGTTTTATTCAATTTACTCATCAAAATACCATTTTAATGAAGGAAATCCTCCATTATGTCGAGACACTCAAATATAAGAATGCTAAAGTCTTCCTTATCACAGCTGCAGCAGCAATGCAAGCTGCAAAACAATTTGGAACTTGCCTGTTTTAGTGTACAATATATTACATTCTATACTGGATTTGGTAAAAATGCACCATGTAAGAAAGAAAGCTTGACTGAAAGTGAACTAAAACTCTTAGAGATCATGAATTAATAGCATGGTATCATGGTTATGGTCTGAGGTGGGATTCACTTACCTTCCCTACCAGTTCGCAAATGTGAGCGTGCCTTCTGCGCATGTGCAGTAGTTGCGCATTATGTCCAGGCAGGTGGGCGGAGCCTCCTAGAGTTGCAGCTACCAGTTCGTGCGATCCGGACACAACCAGGTGAATCCCACCACTGGTTAAGGTTCAAATCTAAGACTGGGGAAGTTTAGGACCAGCTTCATCATAAGCCATGGAAGTGCATTGGTTGATTTGGGACATGTCACACCATCTCAGCGCAGCCTAACTCACAGGATTGTTGCAGGAAAATTATTGTTGTGTTTGGATTATAGTCATTAACTGAGGCGAGAATGTCAACGTAACATCGGTTTATTTCAGGCAACAGCAAAACAGTAGAACACTGAACTGTCAGTCTATCTGACAGTTGGCCTTTTTATACTTGGCAAACAGAACAGTATTAGCCAATCAGGAAACAAGTAACTCCCGCACTTAGCATAACCCTGTCCCAACCAATCAAGTGCAGGAATTTCTATCGCTATGGTAACGCGCCGACACAACAATTATTGTTATTATTAATAATAGCATAATAAGGTTAATAATAATTATTAATAGAATGCACTACATATCTTGAGCACCTGTACTGGGATATCTACTGTATTTAACAGCTCTTTTTTTTTTTTTTTACTCTTGCTACGACAAATAATGCAGACTTATTAATGCTTTAATTAGTTCAGGTTTATTTAGGTCTGTACCTAAAGAAGTGTACCTCATAATAAATATATTACATTTAAAATCACTACAAAAGTTATTACAACTTTTTTAAAAAAGAAAATATTTATAGAATCGTACGGATTGGAAAAGGGTTGGAAAAACCTCGAATACAATCTAGCATAACTTCCATAATTAAGCCAAGTTAAAATGTGGTTTAGATAGAATGTTGAAATAAACTAGTACTACATATTGACATAAGCTATCCCAGCTTTCTATTTATTTTAAAGCTACGGCAGCATGGAAAGGGTCACGCATTGAAAGACCTTCATTATAGAAAGATTGTGGTTATTTCACTGAAATAATGTGCGCTTTTATATGAAGATGATCTCCAAGGCCACTGAGCCCACAATGCTTTGTGCTTAGGGAAAAAAAGCTAATGCCAGGCACTGTCTTCTTCCCTCAGGAGAAGGTTGGTCACATTTAGAGCAGAGTTAGATATAACCTAATATGCTTCTTTATATTTAAATAGAAAATGGGAAACTAATGTTAGGGGGCAGGATGATAATAACCAGGTTTGCAACAGAAATGAAGAGGATTTAATTTTTCTTTGTTGTAATTCAGCTTTCTCATGCAGTTAATTTTTAGAGAGAAGCTTTTCTCCTGATGCAAATACTTGTTTCGAGGAAGAATGAGTTGAATTACCCATCCAGGCCTGCTGGAGACATATTAAAGTTCAGGACCACTATTCCATAGCTAACACTGGCTGCATTTTTGAAAACATGTCCTTTGGTGGGTCTGCCATCATTTGCATGTGGCATAGGACCTGGATATCTGAGGGACTGCTTCAGGAGTGGTATTCACTTATCTTCGCTACTGGTTCGCAAATGTAAGTGCACACGCGCAGAGCATCAAAAATGGGACATGATGATGTGCAGGTGGGTGGGCAGAGCCTCCCACAGCCACCTACCGGTTTGCCCAAACTGGATAGAACCAACTGAATACCACCACTGGACTGCTTGTCTCCAATCAGTTTTATCTATCTAGTGTATTGCAGTCGATGGATATGATCCAGGTCCCTCTATTAAATGTTTCCATCTTGCAATTCCAAGGAAACGTGCTTTCTCTTTGTGGTCCTCCCCCTCTGGGACAGCATCTCCCAGAGATATGAAGAGCCTGCTCTCTCCTAGACTTCCAGAAAGCTCTGGAAGCCTGGCTTTGGTCCCATGGACCCCTGTTTGGTTTGATTATTGTTGCTTTTCAGATTGTTTTATCCTGGGCTTTCTTGTAGTTTTATGTTGTATCTATTTTCATATATTTTTCCAGTTTTGTACCCTGCCCAGTGTTGATTGGAACTGGGAAGGAAGGAAGGAAGGAAGGAAGGAAGGAAGGAAGGAAGGAAGGAAGGAAGGAAGGAAGGAAGGAAGGCATCTGGTGCACCAGCCATAGCTAAGCAAAGATTTTCTGGCCATGCCTTCTACCTGCTTTTCCAGGACAAATTCAGAACCTAGCTCCTCCAGCTCCTACTGGAGGAGGGTCAGGGGTGCTATTCAGCAGGTTCTGAAGAACCGGTAGTGGAAATTTTGACTAGTTCAGAGAACCAGCAATAACCACCTCTGGCTGGCCCCAGAGTAGGGTGGGAATGGAGATTTTGCAATATCCTTCCCCCAGGAGTGGGGAGGGAATGCAGATTGTGCAGTATCCTTCTACTGCCACACACCCCAAGCTGCGCCCACAGAACCGGTAGAAAAAATAAATGAATTCCACCACTGAGGAGGGTGATCCAGTCAGGAGCTAGAGATGTTTTTGCAAGGATTATCTTCCAGTCACTCCACCTTGTTGAATTAAATCAAATCTCATTTTATCTCATTCAGACCCTGGACGTGTTTTCCTTTTTGATAATTAAAAGGTATCAAAAATGTTCAGGATTTTGTCCTTTTAAAACATATACCCTGATCTTGATCGGTTAGTGGCAACAGGAGGGGATAGATAAGGGAGCAGTAGGAGGAACAAAACTATCTGTCCCAACCTCTCTTGATTGAACAACTGCTGCTTGACTAAGGTGCCACCATCCCAGCATAAAAGGTGAACGGGGTGGGGGACAAACTGACATAACATACACAGGTCTTTGGCACAAGGTGTGCCAGAAGGCTATTACAGTTCAAGATTTGGGAACACAACTGGCAAGCGTGCTTCTGTCTCAAAAGCCTTATTCTGGCTAGATCACTAGATCTAAGGCAGGATTCACAGGTTTAGAAGATAATATGAAACACTGTGTTGTGGCCCGCCAGTGGCCAGCAGAGCTGGCAGCAGAGTCGGACAGTGAGGAGGTTGGGGAGGAATGTGGACCAGTCCTGGAGTCTAGGGAAGACTCGGATGAGGGCTCTGAGTTCGAGGCAGAGAGGGGGCCAAGGCCATCTGGTAGTTCTTTGCTGCCTCCGGACTCTCCAGAGTCTGACATCAGTGAGGCAGAAGAACAGCATGAGCCTATTCCCAGTGTGTGCATGCGCAGAGCTGCCAGAAGACAGGAACAATTAAGAAAACAGAGTTGACCTGGGAGTAAGGCTTGGATGATTGGCCTCTCCCATAAGACATAAAAGAGAAGTGAATGGGAGGTGAGCTTTTGCAGGAAGCTATTAGTTCATCTGGCTGGTAAAAGCTCTGGAAAAGCTCTGTTTGACTCTGTGCTAAATTTGGCCTTGCCCTGCATTTGGCAGTTAGTTCTCTGGCAGCATTCCAAGGGAGATAAAGTGTGCATTTTTAAACACTCCCCTGATAGACTGTTTGAGAAGCCTTTTGGACTGGGAATGACAATAATTCACAGCCGTTTGAATAAAAGAGATTTGCCGGGACTAAGATTGTGCTGTATACTTTATAAGGAAGCCTAGGTCAGAACACACTGCTCCTTACTCAAGTTCAGAAGAGATTAAAGTGGATTTTTTTAAAAAACCTTGCTATTCTGGCAAAGTCTTTTCTGTTCTAGAAGGAAGTTTTTTACTTGTAGCTTTGTTCTTCACTCCAAGGTCGGGGTTTTCTGATTTATACAAATTCAATATAGATTGCATACAGGAAGGAAGGGAGGGAGGGAGGGAGGGAGGGAGGAATGAATAGTACTTTATAAAAACAGCAGTGCTGAGGTTCAGATAAGGTCTCCAAAGCTCTCCAAAAGAAGTACCAGTCTGAATGGCTTATTCTTTGTCTAGGATCAGCCCAGCTCTTTGCTATTTTCTCAGTTATTATGTCCACACTGAATTAACACATGTATATATACTATACATCAATAAGAACACAGTATGAATTTTTCAATTCTGACATGATACATAACCTTTTCCAGATTCTCTGTTCTTCAGAAAGTTCAACTATGGTTTACTCCAACATTAAATTATGAGCTGCATTTATTTGGCAAACTGAATTTGCCAAATATGTGTGTGTGTGTGTGTGTGTGTGTGTGTGTGTGTGTGTGTGTGTGTGTGTGTGTGTGTGTTTTCTGAGGTTTTCATGGGTGTTTGTATGTAGGTCTTTGGTTATTCGGGTTTTCTCCCGCATAAAATTGGAAGTGTCTTGGCAACGTTTTGACGAAGTCTAATTCGTTATCTTCAGGCTGGTGTTTTCGGCCTTTGTCGAAACGTCGCCAAGACACTTCCAATTGTACGTGGGAGAAAACCCGAATAACCAAAGACCTACATATATATAGGTCTCCCACCTAGCAGTTAGAGCTTGCTAGCTGTTAGAAAAGAAAAAAGCCCAAAACCGAATAGATGTGATTCTACTGAGCTGGAGCTACAAAAAACCTTGGTTACGTAGGGAAAACCTGGCTAGAAGAAAAACACACATAAACCCTACAAAGAAGTAAGAAAATTGATACTGTACCTTTACAGGGAGGATACATAAGATATGGGTGTGGCCTACTGATGAAAGCAAACAAGCTAGAAATGGATCTATTTAGGTCTCCCACCTAGCAGTTAGAGCTTGCTAGCTGTTAGAAAAGAAAAAAGCCCAGAACCGAGTAGATGTGATTCTACTGATATATATATATATATATATATATATATATATATATATATATATATATATATATATATATATATATATATATATATATATATCACATACAAAAGTAAATACAAAAAGAAAGTTAACCTGGCCTTGCTGTTTTCTCTAGCAGCTTAAATTAAGCGTACAGTACTTTGGGATCCTGAGGGCAAGGTCTGTTCAGCCGGCTAAAGAGTTTTAGGTCCTCATTTATCTTCCCTCAATGGTTGTTAGAAAATGGGGTAGTAGAAAGGAAGGACACTAGAAATGCAGACTGGGGAAAATTATCTACTAGGAAATTACTTAGAAAATAATATAGCAACCGAGCTGGAAGGACACTTAAGAGTAAGGCAGTAGAAGCAATCTAGTGTAAATAACCAATTTGTCTTTTCTAAAACTCCTTTCTGGTTTTTAGATTGTTGCAAATGCTACATGAAAGAACAATAACTCTTGCTGCCAACTGCCAGTGTCCAAATCTAAACTAAATTCTTGCATATTTTTCCACAACTCTTTGTGCAGTTTTCCATTATTAGTGCTTTTACTGCCTATTTAAAATCTGATGGATATGCTGAAAATAAAAGCAGGATTTATTTCAGTGTGCTAGCAATGTTGTTTTTTTGCTAAAACTGAGATTGGTGACTTTGGGGAAACATTGATCTAGGCATATAGCAAAATTATAATAGAACATTAATGGATCCTATTTTGCTGTTTCTTGTGACAAAATATTAGATACATGCACTCATACCATAATGTTCCTTTGTTTATTATACAGTAGTGCTCGTCCACATTTTCATTATTCCAAATTATAATTGATTTGTTTTGTTCTCCTATCACCCTACTCACCCATCCCTGCTCCACAGCAATTAGTCCATTAATATGGCTGCACCTTCAGCTAAAAGCTTTTTAATTTATCCACATTGATGAAGGTGTTTTTAATTTGAACCCTCTTTGAAAGAGTGTTTCTGAATGAGGTAGAAGTCTTATTAATTATGTTTACAAGACCCATCCCTGCATGAAGGGCATGTGTCTTTTGCTCTATTTACATGTATAGTAGGGTAGAAATGAATACCTACTGATAACTTTTCCCTGGCTTTGGGGAAATTAGGTTCTGCTAAGCTAGAAATTGACTTAATATATATGCACCCCAGGTCATATACTCTTATTACCAACTCAATTCCGTGGTGTCACACACAAATATCCAACCCGCTGGACATAGTTGCTGGAGCTACATGCAAACACACATTTATCATTTATGTACCCACTATTTAAAAAAAAAAAACACACACCCAAAACCTGGTCTTTTTTTATTACTCAGTTGGCCAAGGCACAAGGCCTGAAGACTTTGAGTTCTAGTCCCATTTTGCTTGAAAGATGGCTGGGTGACTATAGGTCACTCACTCACTCTGAACTCACAACATAATTTCCCTTTGCAACCAATGGTTCAACACTCAGTTGATCTCCCTGCCCTCCCAAAAAAAGCAAACCCTGCATCTGTGGGAAAATTCTAGGAAGTAAAAAAAAAATCTTTCTTCTATTTTATACATACACATAACAATCAATATATGTCATCTCCACTTATTTTCATGCTCAAACCCAGAAATTCCTCTCAAACAATACTTTTATGAAAGGATCAGACTTTTTAAAACCTTTCCAGACTAAATGGAAGATTTTTTTTTCTAAACCTAAATACAAAAGATCAATTTTTGAAGGGATTCTTTGGAGAGAAGGCTGATTATGGAACAAAAGGATGTTTAGTCTTTGCACCTCAGCAGTGATTCCCCAAAATGTCCCCATTCAGCACATGAGTTTTTAAAAGCATTCACTGATAATACTAGATGCTTTTCTTTACAGAACAACACTGTGAGAAGCTTTCTTTTCAATCAGTTACTAAATGCAGCTGAGAGCTTTTTTTGTTCCTGCTTCTGAGACCTAGATAGGTCAAAGCTCAGGTCTGGAGAAGAAGATGAATAGGGCCAGAGGTTTTTTTTCCATTACTATTTTAGTGTATATAAGATCAGCTAACATGGCTCTTCACATGCTCATTTGTATCCAATTGAATGAGTAAATAAAGCTATTTGTTTGTATATTCACTAACTTAGCAGTAAAGTCACAAAACAGCTCCAACTCCGTCTTTAAAGACCACAAACAAATCATCTTCATTATCTTCAGGCCTAACCATTTCAGTCACAGAATGAAATTCTTTGACAAACTATTCTCCCCGCCCTCAATATGATTTCCCCAAGCCCCTTTAGGTTATATATTACCTCACTTTGTCTTTGTACTATGGGACAATTCCCTCAGTGAATGAAGCATACAATCTGTGTAATCTTACTCTTTGATTGTTCAAGGCTGCTCACAGCTCATAGAAGATTTGATTAAAGGTACTAGTGAAATTTGCTCATGCCAGACTCAAAAAAAGAAAAAGAAAAGAAAGTTAGGAGCAATGATTGGCAAGTCTTACTCAAAATGAAAGCTCCCTAAATTTTATATGGTTCTTATCCTCTCCATCTCAGCTATCATATTCTTCCAAGAAGAATGGACAACCATGCCCACATTTTGCTTTCTGATATCTATAAATTATCACCCCAGTCCACTACCATACTGTGAACCAATGCTGATTGCCTATGTGCTGCCCAGTTGGAAAAGTATCCCAGACATGCTGAAAGCTTGAGAACTGTGGCACATGGCAAAGACATTTCAGACTTCAGCTGTGATCACCACAATTCTGGTTTTCACTTCTTTCTTCCTCCTGAACATGGTGCCTCCTCCACAGCACTTGCAGAATTGTCAACAAATAGAGGAGGTTTCAGTTTGGATACCTTCAGTGTATGCGGCAAGATAGCCTAGTCTTGAAAACGGTAAGTACATTTCTAGAGGGATCAATGTTCTCCTCATCCAGAATTGCCTGTAATGGTATCATATCTGCCTAGCATCGGTAACAAGATTGTAAAACCACTTCATTTCTTTCTTAAAAAGGGGGAATGACATTGCCTTGTGAAGCACCTCCAAAGGGGTGCTTTGTTTACAGCTTGATCAAAGCAAAGCATGACTTTAGAACTGTGCACATACTCCTATATATCCTATATATCCATGATGGCAAACCTATGGCACGCATGCCAGAGGTGGCATGCACAGCCCTCTGTGGGCACATGTGCCATCACCAGCTGCTCTTCTGGTTTCCGGCATGTGCATGCATGCCGGCCAGCTGATTTTTGCACATGCTGGAATCTAAGAAACCCAAAGACCACCTGGCCAGTGCACATACATGTGCCAGCCACCTGGTCTTCAGGTTTCTGGCGCTGTAGCACATACAAAGACCAGCTGGCTGGCGCACATGCCTGTGCTGGAAACCAGAAGACCAGATGGCCACAAGTGCGTGTGCAAGAGGGAGCTGGTCTTTGGATTTCCAGGGCTCCAGCATGCATACACATTCCGGTTTAGGCACTTGGTGTCGAAAAGATTTGCGATCACTGCTATATATAAAATATTTTTCAAAAAAAGTAGAAAAATCAGTCCAGAAATATCCAGATTACTTAAAAAGTGATTGGTCTTAAAGCATGCTGAATTCCATTTCTCAACTATATATATAGCTCTGACATAAAAATTGTTTATTCATTAATTTAGAGCTAATCAATTCCAGAAGATAGTATTTAGGAATTATTTTTTTCTATAAAATACAGCAAGTGATCAGCAAAACTGACAGCCTTAAGGCGTGTATATAACCAAATAAACTACAATGTTTTTCCAAGAAAAATATCTATGTTGCTACTTCATGTTATTTGCTTCAGTGGAATAAAGCACACTAGGTGACTTTGCTGTCACTGCACTTTGTGATGAGCTAAATAAATGAAATTAGTGACCCATTACCTGAGACTGAACCCTCAAGATACAACCAGAGTGATAGTGCAACCCCCAAGAGAAATGGAGGGATGGAAGGATGGAGGGAGGGAGAGAAGGAGGGAGAGAAGAAAGAAAGGAAAGAAGGAGAACGAGGAGCAAATTTGCAGAAATGGGATGCTTTGCATGATGGGTATGATGTAAACATAAATTAATTTCTTTATCAAGCAAGAAGAAAATTATGTTACAATGTAGTTATTTGTTTAAATGTGAGGACTAGTAGGAATTTCAATAGGAATCTTGGAATAGGCTCAGCTATGAAGCATTTTGAATTTTTAGATTCCAGAATCATAATATATGTCTGGGCAGATAGGTGGAGCCTCCCACCGCTGCCACTACCAGTTCTCCAGAACCAGAGTGAACTGAGAGCAACCCACCACTGGTATGTGTGTGTGAGAGAGAGACAGAGAGACTGCGTCAAGCTAGTCTGGGAAACATGGCTGCAAGAGAAAGAAACTGGATAAGATGGACCCAGATACTTCCCAGGTCCCTTCATCCCAGAAGGAGCAACCTCACACTCTCCCCTCTCTGCTAGCCCCCTTCTTCACACAGGATCGTCCAGTAGTGGAGGTGGAGAAGAAGAAGGGGGCAGTGGCGGCCGCTAGCATTGAGTGGAGAGTGTCACACAGAAACAGGAGCACACAGAAACTGTTAAGTTGGGTGAATGAGGACGCAGCAAGCCAGAGTAGTCAGTGACAACAGCTCTTTATTGTATAGTGAGAATCCAGCAACTAACCCAGGGAGCCAGCTCCCTTTATATACCTTGCAGCTGTAGTGGTCAGCCAATCAGCTGAGGGTCAGTTAATTCGAACTTCCCGCCAAACAAACCTATTTACATAACACTCCTCCCCTCCCAGAAGTCACTTGGGGTGTTATTTACATACAAAGTCTCTCAGGTGACTAGGGCGTGTGCGAGTCCTAGTTGACCTGCGCAGTTCAGTCGGAGGGGTGGCGTCGAGCAGGTCGGAGGGACTTTCTGTTTCTCCCTGCTCTGCCAATGAGGCCTCTGGGACTTCCTCGTGGGCGGCGACTTCTCTGGCGGTTTGGACTACCTCGATGGGGTGGCGCTGGATACCAGAATCCTCAGCTAAGTCCTCCGCTCTACCCGGGCTTGTAGTTTGTGTTTCTGGTTGGTAGTCATGGTCAGAGATTGGTTCGTCGAATCTGTCGTCGGTGTCTGCGGTTACTTGTTTTCTTAGTTGGTCAATATGTCTGCACCAAACTCTCCCGTCCCCCATGTCTACCCTGTATGATTTGGGCCCCGTGATTTCTGTGATTGTCCCGGCCTCCCAGAGAGGGCCCTGTCCATAGTTTCTAGCGTGTACCGGTGTTTCTATGGTGAACTCTCTAAGCTTCCTCTCCCCCCCCTTGAAAACCTCTGGGGAGTAATTGGGATTAAGCCTATCTAGTATTCCTCGGAGTTTCTGCCCCATTAATAGTTCTGCCGGGCTTCGGCCCGTGACTGTACAGGGTGTGGAGTGCTGAGCTATTAGAAACTTGTCTACCCTTTCCTGCCAGTCTCCGAGGCTTAAACGTGAAAGGGCCTCCTTTGCTGACCTCACAAATCTCTCAGCCTGTCTGTTACTAGCCGGATGAAACGGGGCCGAAAGGACATGTCTGATCCCTAGTCCCGCTAAGTAACCCTCGAATTGTGTCGCGGTGAATTGTGGCCCATTATCTGACACTAGGATGTCCGGTAACCCATGGGTGGCGAATAACTGTCTTAGCTCCCTGATGGTTGTGTCGGTGGTAGTGGCCTTCATTAGCTTGATCTCTAACCATTTGGAGAATGCATCTACAATGACCATGAAGATCTGCCCGTGAAATGGGCCAGCAAAGTTAATGTGTATCCTGGACCAGGGTCCCTGGGGTCTTTCCCACTCCCTCACGGGTGCCGTTGATGGATCTGATCTGGACTCTTGGCAGGGCTGGCATCTCCCCACCCACTTGGTAATGTCTGTATCCATGCTGGGCCACCAGACGTAGCTCCTGGCTAGCCCCTTCATTCTTACAATCCCAGGGTGCCCCTCATGCAACAATGTTAAAACTTTTTCCCGTAGGCGCAAGGGAATAACAACCCGATCGCCCCATAGTAAACAACCCCCTTGCATTGTCAATTCGTCCCATTTTCCCGCAAACGGTTTAAATTCCCTGCTCCCAATCCTTTCCGGCCACCCCCTCATGACCCAACTTGCGACTGTCCGGATCACGTTGTCTTTCGTTGAAACTCTCGCGACCTCTGCTGATGTGATGGGCCCTGAGTCCAATACGTCTATCAGCAAGATGGGGATGCCGGGTGTGGGGTCTTCTAGGCTGTCGGGTAGTGGGCATCGGCTGAGTGCGTCTGCCTTGCCCATGTCCGCCCCTGGTCGGTGTACCAGGCGATAGGAATATGCTGCGAGGAAGATGGCCCAGCGTGTCATCCTGGGTGATAGAGCTGCCGGTGTTGGCCGATCTCAAGCGAGGAGACCCAGGAGTGGTCGATGGTCGGTGATTAGCTCGAAGTCTCTCCCGAACAAATACTCGTGGAATTTCTTTACTCCCGAAACGGCGGTGAGGGCCTCCTTGTCGAGCTGACTATAATTTTGCTCAGCGCTTGACAGAGTTCGGGAGTAGTATGCAATGGGCGCTTCTAGGCCATTCGGGAGTCTATGGCTCAGGACGGCTCCCACCCCGAACGGGGACGCGTCACATGCTAGAACAAGGGGAAGCATTGGATTAGAAAACTCTCAGCTGATAGCAGTTTCTTAATGCCGGCGAATGCCCTGTCTTCAGCCTTCCCCCATTTCCAAATGGCTTTCTTAGTTAACAGTCTATGTAAGGGTTCTGCCACTGTTGCCTTGTCTTTAAGGAAAATGGCGTAAAAGTTTAATAGTCCCAGGAAGGCCTGTAATTCTGCCTTGTCTTTGGGGGTGGGTACTTCTTGGATTACTCTGATCTTGCTCTCTGTGGGGTGTATGCCAGTGCCATCTACCCTGTATCCTAGGAATTCGACTGAGGGGACTGCGATCATGCATTTGTTTCTTTTTACTCTGAGTCCCGTGTCCCTGAATTTTCTTAGGACCTCCCTCAGCCTTTCCCTTAGCTGATGCTCATTGTCGGCGGTAATGAGCATGTCGTCAAAATGGGGCACCACCCCGGGGATTCCCTGTAGTAGCCGCTCCATGGTACTTTGGAACAGTCCGGGGGCTACGCTTACTCCGAATTGCAGGCGGGTGCACTTGAAGGCTCCTCTGTGGGTTATGATAGTCTGTGCCTCTGCGGTAGTGCCATCTACCGGCAGTTGCTGGTACGCCTGCGCAAGATCGAGTTTTCCGAAGATGTTGCCGGGGCCCAGGGAATGCAATAAATGGTGAACGATGGGCACTGGGTAGGCGCTCTGCTGCAGGGCCTTGTTAATTGTGCATTTATAATCAGCGCATATGCGCACTGATCCGTCCGGCTTTACCGGTGTTACAATTGGGGTCTCCCATTTGGCGTGGTCGACTGGAACGAGCACCCCTTGTTTGATTAATTTGTCCAGTTCAATGTCAATTTTGGGCTTCAGGGCAAACGGTACCCGCCTAGGCTTTAAACGGATAGGTGCAATATTGGGGTTGAGGTTAAACGAAATCGGGGTCCCCACATACTTGCCAAGGCGTTCGTCGAACACGTCCTGGAACTCTTGCATCAGGTCGTCTTTCAGGGTGCTCCGAACGTTCCTTACTCCGGTGAATCCCATGCCCAGGGCTCTAAACCAGTCCATGCCCAGGAGGCTTGGGAGGTTGTCGCTGACGATGGTGAGGGGTAGTTTCTCGGTAAACTCCCCATACTGTACTTAGAACTCGCCTCTTCCTTCGACGGGTATGCGGTTCCCTTGGTAGTCCTTCAGTCTGTGTTGCTGTGGCTGGAGCTGTCGCTTGTGTACACTGGGGATGACTTTCTTTAGGTTCTCCCAAGACATGATGGATATCGGCGATCCTGTGTCAATCTCCATCTGGCACTACCGTGCCTCGATTTCGACCGTGGTGTAGGTCTTTTCTCCGGGCGAGGTGCAGGTCTGTGCGATGTGTATGGTGTAGGCCCCAGCGTCTTCAAATTTCGCACCCTTCCGGCTGCCACCATCTTTGTTGGGCCTTCGGTGTGGCGCTGGCTCAGATTGGAAGGTTTGGCCACGTGGTTTGTAGCTCTGGTGTGTCTTGGATCTGCAGACCCGAGCGATGTGGCCCCTTTTCTCACAGGAACGGCAAACGGCATCCCTGAACTTACAGTTTTGTCATGAGTGGGGCCCTCCGCAGCTGGCGCATCCGTCTTTGGGCTCCCTCCGGGCTGTGCGGGACTGCTCGGTGCAGTAGACCTCTTCTTCAGACTCCCCCTCGCTCGCGGTGCTTATGGCCTCTCGGTGCACTGGTGCTGTCTTCTGCATTGTTCTGGTTAGGTGGGAGCTCTTTAGCTTCTCTGCAGCCTTTACTGACGATTCCTGCGCTCTTGCCTCGTCCAGGGCGATGTGTAGGGTCAGGTTTGACCTCGCGAGCAGTCTTCTCTGGAGCCGGCTGTCTCTCACTCCGCAAATTAGTTGCTCTAGGAGCATTTCATCCAGGTCTCGGTACTCACACTGGGTTGTGGCCTTACGCAGGGCAGCGACATACTCGCTGATTGATTCGCCCTCCTGCTGGAGCCGTTGCCGGAAATCATACCGCTGGACGTACTTCGATGGTGTTGGTGCATAGCGGTCTTTTAGCAGGGTCTGTAGCGTCGACCAGGAAATGTTGTGGACCGAATTCGGCTCCGACAATGCTTCGGCTGTGTCGAAGACCCGTGGTCCGCAGTGGCTCAGGAACAGGGCTTTCTTTCGAACGTCCGGTAGCCCTTGCATGTCGTTTGCCACCATGAAGCACTCGAACCGGGACATGTAGGATCCCCACTTCTCTTCCTTGGGGTTGAAAGGCGCTGGTGGGGTGTAGGCAGACATCGTTTCGGGATTCTCCTGTGCTCCGCTCGCTCGCCTGGCTGGATTCGGATGCGGTCTCCGGTCCCCTCTCTGAACGTGGCTTCAGCTCTTTTTCTCGAGTGTGGCTTCAGCTCTCCTCTGCTTCTGGCCTCAAAATCCCATCCTCGTCGCCAATGTTAAGTTGGGTGAATGAGGACGCAGCAAGCCAGAGTAGTCAGTGACAACAGCTCTTTATTGTATAGTGAGAATCCAGCAACTAACCCAGGGAGCCAGCTCCCTTTATATACCTTGCAGCTGTAGTGGTCAGCCAATCAGCTGAGGGTCAGTTAATTCGAACTTCCCGCCAAACAAACCTATTTACATAACAGAAACACTACCCCATTTTCTCTCTCCGTCTCCATTGCTGGGCGATTCTGTGCGAAGAAAGGGGATAGCAGAGAGGGGAAGAGTGTGAGGTTGCTGCTTCTGGGACAAGGGAACCCAGGACACGTCTGGGTCCGGCTCATCTGGCTTCTCTTCCTCTTGCAGCCAGATTTTTGAGCCATTTTCAGGCCATTTTTGGGCATTTATTGGGCTTTTTTCAGGCTGTTTTTTGGGCTAATTTCAGGCATTTTTTGGGTGCTTTTTGGGCTGTTTTCAGACCATTTGGGGGACATTTTCAGGCCATTTTTGAGCTGTTTTCAGGCCATTTTTGGTTGGAAACAATGGCCCAAAAATGGCCTGAAAGTGGCCCAAAAATGGCCTGTTTTGGGGGTGTTTTCAGGCTGTTTTTCTGGCCATTTTCAGGCCATTTTTGGGCCAATTTTGGCCAGAAAATGGCCTGGAAAATGGCCTGAAAATGGCCTAAAAATGGGCAGGGGCAGGGCCAATCAGTGGTCCAATCTGCCAGTTCTCTGAACTGCACAGAAGCGGAACAACTGGTTCGGGCGAACCAGTCCAAACTGGTGAGCAGCAGCTCCCCTCTGAAATCATACCTCTAAATGGCAATGTTTCAGATTAACTTTACAGGTTGTTATAACAGATTCATTTATGATAGTGTCAGGCCTGCCCTGACTTGGTCCCTTAGCAAAGAAATACCCTCAACTCCATTTGTAGTGAAATATATACTTTTATTAAAAGCCAAATCAATCACAGTATAGCAAGGTCAGAACTAAAGATTTGTGTGCCAAATTTTCCCAGTTAACTTTCCCTGTCCGGCTCCTCCCTGGTTCCTCCCCCTTGATTGTCTCTTATTGTCCAATTATATTTGAATTAGTTGTTTTGATAATGGTCTCTTTAACAGTGGTCTGACTGGTTAGACATTGCATTCCATTCCTAGGTCTTTGACTTTGAGATGGTGTTCTTGGAAGGCACAATGAATAGTTATTTCTCCCCTCCCATCCGGGTCCCTTCCCCCATAGTCTATGGCAGACCGGCAGCTAGCAAATGTGAAACTCAGCATATGATGGCAGTTCTAACAGTTAGATCATTGAATGGGCATGCAACATTGTTGATATAGAAAGTATTTTCCCACTTTTCTGTCATATTTTGGGCAACATGATCAGTAAAAGCATTAGGAAATAAAAAATATATAACAGTAATCTAGTCTAATTCCTGTTAGGAATCAAACAAGGAGAGTATATTTGATCATAGCTATCAAGACTTGTTGAAATAACTTCAGAGAAAGAGAAATCATCACCTCTCCAGGTAGCATGATGAATGTTGCTGCTCTTTAAAAGTTTCCAGAATGACTTTTCCAGAAAGTCATTTCCACCCCCTGAGTTCTACATCTGTGTTTTCCAGAGTAATGGAAAATAAACATATTCCATCTTCTACATAGCAAATTAAAATGACATCCATATTAAGGCTTGGTGGAAGCAAAATTGGCCATTTTGCTGATGCTAGCAGTCCAGGTAGGACTGCTACTAGCCAAGATAAATTCCAAGTGTCTATTTTACACAAAAATGTATGATGAGGCAGGAAGATGATATATTAATACTTTAGAAGTTGTCTGAGATATGTCTCCTCCTCCTCTTCCTCCTCCTCTTCCTCCCCCTTTCTCATTAGAAACATCCAAAACTCTTCTTAGATACAAGTTTCTTTCCTGTCATTTCCAGGAATTGCCATATAACCACTGTCACTGCCAATTTAGAGGAACTTCAGAAAACAAGGATGGATTCTTTAAAAGGCTAAGTGAGTGGAAGAAGGGACATCTTAATTACCTCTTAACATTTCAGATGTAGGTCAACCACTTTCTCAGCCTGATCCAAACAAGTAAAAGTTTAGTTCAATAAAAATCAAACTGTAGAGAAATTAGCCCTTCAAACAGGAGAATATAGAAAGTAAGCAACTTATGCAAGCAATGAATTCCTACATTACAGTCTTTCATAAATTATTTTGTTAAAAAAATAGGAGTTTTCTGTTTTCTTCTTATACACTGCACTGAGAATTTTATGGCTGAATAATGTTACATAAATATTTCAGTCAAGCAATCAAATCTCATTATCATATATCTCCCCCATCTCACTATCTTTAGATTAATCATACCTAGGTCCTTTACTGGGGCTAGTTTCACCACCCTTGACTTCTCTGGAAAACAAACTAATTTGTCAATGTCCACTGTAAAATGAAATCAGCCATCACTGAGACTATTCCCAGAGATATGTTCTAATCTTTACAGAATACAATGGAACTATTATTTATGGTGATATGAGTTTTCTGGTTTTGCTATGGCACCCTTAGGTATCAGAATGGTCCACAGTTCATGGATAGAATTCATATTTCATATGAAAAATGTTTCAGTATAATTGACCATTTCTACACTATCGTTTCAACACTACCAATTGATACTGTTAATGATATTAAGTCTGTCTACCTTAGTGAAATATGGCTTCAGTAATAGCTGCATAAGGTTATAAATTGCTAATTGAGAAATGTTGGGATTAGAAAATTCTTTGGCCAGAAGCTTTAGAGACTTACTGTCAGCTCCTGACTCAGAAGAATCTAGCTTTTTTAGTTCCCATACATTCATTTGTTCGACATATTGATGCTCTTCCATTCAATATGATATATTTCTAAGTCATCTTATGGAATTTCAATAAGAGCAGCAAAGTATCTGAGAAAATAAGTTTTGTTTGTTTGCTTTTTTTTTTTTTTTTTGCAAAATCGTTTTCCTTCTAGGAGTATTCCTCTCATCTGTTTTCACACACACCTTTATATATTTTTTACCAGCCTATGGTATTTTATTTGTATTTTTTTCTTAATTGAATAAAGCTGGAACAAAATTAAGCACTGTGGATGTAGATAGTGACTTTCTAAATTGAATAGCAAAAATACCTTAGTGTTTTCTCTCCCCATTGTCCCTTCCCAAGGCACATAGCACATTGAAGTTATCAGACCATATCAAGCTTTAGGGACATTAAATGTCAAGAGAGCAGACATACTATAGAAAGCTGATGGGAGCTTTGGGAACCTTTAGTATCAAATGTTCTCCTCTATAATAATGGGCGGCAACATCAATCTCGGGAATGCTGCTACAAATGTCAGAGAAAGCCTTACACTGGATACTGATTAAAGTTGCAGATAAAACTGAAGGCCCAAATCAAAGCCTTAGCATTCATTCCCCAAGAAATCTCACTGCAACAATTGCAATTTCTTGGTTATCAAAAAATAGAATCAGGAACACAGAACTCATAAAGTTTCACATGTTGGCATTATTATGAGGCTTATGTTGGGGTGGGAAAAGTTATTTTTCGTCCCTGAAAAATACAATTGAATCTTATTTTAAAGAAAAGAGATGGGGGGAAGGGGGCAGAAGGAGAAGGCAAGGGAGAAGAGGGAGAAGAAGAAATAATTTCTTCAACCAATTGACAAGCTTGAACAATTTGTTTTAATTTCTGTGTAAATGTAACATTTGGGGCTTTGTTTGAGAGTCTCTTCAGTGAGGCCTGAATTTCAGGCAATGTATAAAGGAATATGCCCTTCTCATCTCATTTAACTGCTCATGGATTAAGAATATTTCCAAAGAATTAAAGCAATGTGTTATGAAAAACAGCTGTAGAAAATAACAAGAAAAACTAAAAAAAAAAAAATACAAATAATAAGGAAGCCTTAAATCTATATATATATAAGAGAAAACCACTCATGCATTAATCATGAAATCTCCAGAACCGTAAAGCCTACAAACTTGAAATTTGCTACGTATGTTCCTCTTGGCTTCTATGTGCTCACTAAGAAAGGATTTTTCAAAATGACCATCAGAGCATTAGTATTTCTTATATTATTATAACACGCTCTGATGCTAATTAGTTAGACATTCTACTCCCCCTCCCAACTTGAAAATAACTCTGGAGAGAATGGGATAGCATAGGACAGGCTTCTGTGGGGCAAGTCTCTTGGAGAGAAGGGGCTAGAAAGCCTGAAGGAGAGAAGGGGATAGGATAGGAGAAGGGGAGAGGAGAGGAGAGGCTTCTATGGGGCAAGCCTGAGGGAGAGAAGGGGATAGGAGAGGATCTATGAGGCCAAGCCTGATGGAGAGAAGGGGAGACGATAGGATCTATGGAGCCAGCCTGAGGGATAGGAGAGAATCTATGGGGCCAGCCTAAGGGAGAGAAAGGGATAGGAGAAGCTTCTATGGGGCCAAGCCTGAGGGAGAGAAGGGGAGAGGAGAGGATCTATGGGGCCAGCCTGAGGGAGAGAAAGGGAGAGTAGAGGCTTCTATGGGGCAAGCCTGAGGAAGAGAAGGGGAGAGGAGAGGAGAGGCTTTTGTGGGGCTAGTCTGAGGGAGGGAAGGGGAGAGGAGAGGCCAATCATAACTACTCATTAATTTTCAAACTCTGTTGATTTATCAAGCCTGATCACATAGTTTCGTAGCAGAGCACAGGTATTCAGCTAGCCATATCATAAAATTCTAGGATGCTTCACTCAGTGACACATGGTTACCCTAAAACGTTTCATGCTCTGAAGTCACCACAAATAGAGAGTGAGAAGGGCTACCCACAATAATTTTCTCTCAACTTTTAGTGCCTGTTCCTCAGTGTTCCCACTGAGGAATTTCTAGAGGGAAATTTGCTACAATGGGATAAGGGAATGTCCACAGGGAATAAATCTTGGCACCATCAAGAAGAGACAAAAATGGGAGTGCTGCTTAAATATAAGCTAAGTCATATTTATCCAGATATGTTCCCAGTAGTTAAATTTTGGAAGGAGGCTAAAGATAACTGGAAACACAGAAAGTGTGGTAGGGAAATTTAGCACTTTCCTTTTTATGATTTTGTGGAAAATCACTCCTTTGAAGATGCCATCTGAACTAGGAGGACATTTCCTATTGACACTGTTGGCTGGATCTAGATTAATACTTTTTATATTTGTTTGTTTGTTTGTTTGCTTATATCCTGCCTTTAATATATTTACAAACAATTCAAGGTGGAAAATGTATCCAACACATCTTCCTCATCCTATTTTCCCCACAACAAGCCCGTGAGGTGCATTGGGCTCAAAGAGTGACTGTCCTAAAATCATCCAGCTGGCTTTCATGAAAGGCAGTTTGTGTGATCTTCCAGTCAAAACATAAATACATGAATCATTTCTATTGCATTGTATATGGGGCATTATTGGAAATAATATTTATTAACTATATTTATAAAACTTCTCACAATTTTTAAACAGTTCTTGTAGAATTATTAACCCATAAAAATAAATATTTTTGCTTACAAGTGAAGCTTGCTTGATCCTTGTTCCTCCTGACCGCATGATTAATGAAATGTATATTCCCCTCACTTAAAAGTCTAGTCGTGATATCTCTATTGAAAAAGCCCTCCCTTGACCTGGATGATTTCTGTAATTATAGGCCAATTTCAAATGTAATGTTCTTGTATAAGGCAAATGAAAATGGTAGCTTTCCAACTCCAGATGCATCTGGATAAAATTGAGTATCTGAACTGAGTTCACTTGGGAATTCATTTAGAATACAGTACTGAGATGGATGAACAATATTGAGATGGACTGATGAATGTGACACTTTTATTTCTCCTAGACTTCTCAGCAGCTTTTAATACCATTGGCCATGTTTTGTTCTATCTGGCAGAATTGACTATTAAGGATTCTGTCTTGTGCTTATTTTGTACCTGTACCTTCCTTTTTTAAAAACCACTCCAAAAAGCTAAATTCAATTATTGATACCAAGGTTTTATACCTGTGGTATGGGGATTCTACCATCTTCTTTTAATAGTTTAATATTTACAGAAAACTAGGGGTCATTCAGAACTTTAAGAAAAGACATGATTGGTATGAAATATGAGCATTCTGACTTCAACCCTTTGAAGGCTGAGACCGCTATTTTGATTTAATCTCAGAAATGAACAAAAGCCAGTCCAAGGGAGAAAGCATGAGTGTTCATAGACAATTTTTAAAATGTTATCTCACCTTTACTATTTTGACAAAAAACTCAAGGTGGTAAACATCTAATACTCTTTCCTCGTCTCCACAATAACAACCCTGTCAAGTGAGTTGGGCTGAATGAGAATGACAGACCCAAAGTCACCAAACCAGATTTCAATTTGATCCAGTTTTTGCTAATCTTGCCATCCAATTTGGATCATTTGTAAAGTGTTCATGTATGCACATACAGAGAGTGGTGGGATTCAGCCAGTTTGCACCACTTCGGGAGAACCGGTCATTAACTTTCTGAATAGTTTGGTGAACTGGTTGTTGGAAGAAATCATTAGGGCAGAGAACCAGTTGTTAAATTATTTAAATGCCACCACTGCATACACACCTACCCCTGTAAGACAGATACAGAAAATGCTTGAATCATATCTGAATTCTACAAAGTGACTTTCTCTTAGGTAAGACCACCATTTTAACAAACAATCCCCCAGAGCCCCCCAAAAATTCATTACCTCTATCACTTCTTGTCATCTTGGCCCTCAAGGGTTGTTGTGGTCCACCAGTAAAGCAGGCAGTGGAGTCAGACAGTGAGGAAGCTGGGAAGGACCATGGGCCAGTCCTGGAGTCTAGGGAAGGCCCGGACAAGGGCTCTGCATCGGGAGCAGAGATGGGAGCAGGAGGATCCTGTTCCTAGTGCACACATGCACAGAGCTGCCAGAAAGCAAGAACAGTTAAAACAAAAGGGACAACTTGGGAGTAAGGCCTGAAGATGATTGGCCCCTCCCATAAGGCTTAAAAGAGGAGCAAAGGCACGTGGGCCCTTTGCAGGAAAGCAACGTTGTTAATTCTCTTCCCGGTCAGCATCTCTGTTTGATTCTGGAATCCATGTGGCTTTGCCAAGTAGGTCTTTGGCAGAGTGTCAAGGGAGATAAAGGTTGGTGATTATACTAAAGGACTTCTCCCGAAGGACTTTTTGCAACTAATTGGGACTCAGTGAATGAACGGAATTCACAGCTGTTGCAATAAAAGAGGTTTTTGGGACTACTCGTGTGTTTTAATGACTCAGGAAGCCTAGGTCACAACAAGGGTGAATCCATTACCCTTTCACTAGAGGAAAATTATGTGAATAGCCATACAGAGAATCAAGTTTAGGAGAGAAAATTCTAAACACCAGCAGTAAATGATTTGACTATCCCCTTGGCTATTCAATAAAGGCAGAGCTAGGCTTCCCACCACATGAGCTGTAATGGCCAAAAACAATTTCCATCACTCAATCCTTTTGTTCAAAGGGGCCTTCCTTAGAGTAATATATCTCATTGCTTCCTTCTAAGCATGGTTTGCTAAACATATCATAGTGCCTCTAGAGAGAGAGAGAGAAATGAGAGCAAAGGGGTGTCCTGTTGTGTTGAAAACCACCTTCAACTAAAATATAACACTCACTGATGTCATGGGACCTCCCCATTACAAGACTAATGACCATAGGAGGCCCTATTAAGCAGAAGAACACTGACACTGACATCTCCTAAATTCTGCTGAAGATGTTACCTAGCCTACTAATGAAATGTTGAGAAACCAACCCACAAGATCAGAGAAAGAACCTCCACTCTCAGAATATTTACTCCTTTAATTTTCATTCCATTGTATCCATATCAAGAATGTAAAAGGTGAGTCTTTTTTTTATTATGATTTCTTCTTTTCCAGGTTTGATTAATTTTAGCTGAGAAAGACCCTGGTGCCTAAAAGGCATGTTACTTTTGGTTGTTTGTCTTAGCAAACGAACAACTTTTGTGCTCTAGTACTCACAGGAATATTGATGTAAACAAATGAACATCTTTGCCACATTTTCTGATTAATGTCAACCATCAGGTGTTGTGAATAAAATCTCATTAGTGTTTTGATTTCTTTCAAAGAATAATTCATTACCATGCAAATAGAATAGGAATCCTGTTTCTAGTCTGCCTAATTGCCACCAAATACAAAATAGTGAGAATCAAATTTTTTGTGCTACAAGTACTCCGTGCAGATTTATCAACGAGATTTTAATGCAATTGAATAATGTATTTCTTAGTTTTTAGAGAAAATATCAGCTATAATAAACATGGACTTATTATTTTTTTACTTTATGTTTTATTTTTTCCATAATTGCATTAAGTTTTCTAATTCCCTGTTTTTCTGTGTCAAGTATTGATTCAACATTTAATGTTTGAGCTGCACTCAAATGTAAGCAAAAACATTCTAGTAGCAATATGAGGGACACATTATTCAAGAGAATTACCTGAGATTCATAGTCGTCCATGAGGAAGCAAAGGAGGCAAATGTTAAAATCAGTATTGCCCATTGGGATGTCACATGCCTGGTGCTGGTGCTTTCATTGCACCATCATGACATTAATTTCATAATTGTGGTGAAATCACCTGATTCTGCTGACATGTTACAGGTATCATAATCCCAATTCATAGTCCTTCAAAGTGTTTTTTTTTAAAGTACACCTGGAACATAGTTTATTGATCTTACCAGTTAAACTGTATTAATTATTAGTCTGAAATGTCATTTATTATAAATTCTGCAAAAGTTCTATCCATTACTACTTAACCTGTAGCCATCTTTTTTCATAAACCAATAAACTTCAATCCCAATGTTCTAGTATGGATAAATCAAGCAACTAACCACCTTTTGTTTCTCCTGTTTCTCATTTTTCATCTATAAATCTGATATTCTAATTTTGTATTAAATTTCAATGCAGTTGACTATTTTTTTTTATGTGTGCATTTTTGTAAGCAATATTCCTCGATATATTATTGTATGAGAGATACACACACACACACACACACACACACACACACACACACATATGTATCATACACAAAACTTTAAAGTTTGCTTTCCACAGAGGGGAGCATCTATTCTATCAATTCCCCACTATGGTGCCTTCAGAAAATCAAAGACTTAATAATAGAAAAAGATGAGATTATGGTTTCATTTGATGTCACAGCACTCTTCACAGCCATAGACCCAGAATTAGCAAAAGACTCAATGGAAGCATTACTAAACTATACACTTGACCTAACCAAACACTAAGATTGAAGTACCCCAAATCATGGGCCTACTCAACCATTGACATTTTCAGTTTGAGAGGCAAATATACCAACAAATCAGAAGAACATCCCAGGGATTACCACTTTCAGGATTTATAGAAGAGACTGTAATGCAATGCCTAGAAACTACAGCACTCCCACACATACAACCCAAGGTATAGATCTGGTGTGTACATGATGCCTTTGTCATAATAAAAAAATGAACAACTAGAAAAGACACCAGAAACAATCAGCAACATTTTCAAAGGAATAAAAATCACAAGAACACATTATCCTTCCTGGATATCCTCATCAGCAGAGGTAATGGTGGCAAATTAGAAACAAATCTATCACATGACTATCCACACTAACCAAGTGTTCCACTACCAAAGTAACAACCCAACTTCCAACAAGAGAAGTTGTAAGGATACTATTCAGAAAGGCACAACCCAAAACATCAAGAAAAGGAATTGAACCATCTATACAACTTTTTCCTACGAAGTGGATAAGTCTCTGACCACTGAAGGTACTACAGCACAATCAACACATGCTATGAAAAAGATAAGACTGACATACATAAAAAATATCTCAGAAACAGCCACATGGCATCAACCTAGCACACAAACCAACTAAAGGTCTCAAATACATTTTAGGTTAACCAAAAGACCTATTAGTCCCATAAGCGGGGCTGGACAGGAGCAGTGGTGGGTTGCTCCCAGTTTGCCCCGGTTCAGGAGAACCAGTAGTGGTGGTGGCAGGAGGTTCCTCCCACCTGCCCAGACATCATCAAAAATTATCTGTGCATGTGCAGAAGCGCTGCCCGCTCACGAAGCAAGCGAGTGCACCTGAGCGCTACCGATAGCAAACTGGTAGCACTGGGTTTTGAAACCCACTACTGGACAGAAGTAATCTATGACATACAGTGTAAGGACTGCAACAGCCACTATGTAAGACAAACAGGCGGAAGACTAGCAGAGCAGATCCATGAACACCAACTAGTAGTTAGAAGAAATTTAGCTAACTTCTTAATTGCACAACACATGGACAGATTTAACCATAGATTTAAGTGGGAAACTCTGAGCATACTAGAACAAGCCAAGTCTAAAAATGCTACATAATTCTTGGAAGCTGGGCACTCATACAAATTAGCCTTCACAGGCTAATTTGTAGAGGTAAACAACTTCTATATACCATTCAAGAGAGACAATCAACAAGCCCAAAACAGCAAAATACCTTCTCACCAGGAATCAACATCCAGCTAAGCAGAGATTAACACTAATAGCAAACCAACAATCAAGCAGGAAACAATACCCCAATCAAACAACTACCAACTCAGAAAAATATTCAACAACAGTCTAATCAAGGAACTATCAAGATGACTTCCAACAAGACTCACTGGATAAGCCACTTGTACAGTATATAAACAAACCCCACTGTTTTCTAGCACTGATGATTTCACATAGTTTGGTAATGAAATGTCTGCAAGAAAACAACCAGAGAACACCAAGGATCCTATGTCCCAAAAGTGCTTTTTCAAGAAGCAAGTGGACTTTCTGCTTTTTCTTTGAGGACATTTCACTTCTCATCCAAGAAAGTTGCCTCTTGAAAAAGGATTTTTGGGGCAACCATGACCTGGGTGACTGAGAATCTCCATAGACAAGGACTCTATGGTTCAACCATGAACTACAAATATTGCCTTCTATTAGCACTTTGGAGTATTTTGCAGTGGCAGTCATTCTTCTAACCAGGTCCATCCCATTGAATAGCTAGTGTATCAGAGCAACCTTCACACAGGTTGTGTGAAGGAGAATCTATTAGTAATATTCCAACATATGTGACCATGGTTTATTAAATGGTCAGATGTCCAACTTGGCAAAAGGGATTTTCTGCCAAGCTATCATGCGACAGTCACTATCTAAAACTATTATTCATCTAAAAAGCTATCCATTTCAAGTCCAAGATACAAGTAAAGAACAAAAGTAATTGATTCTTGATTTTTTTTTTACATCCTCAGGATCTGAATGCAAGATTATGAAGGCTTCCCAAGTTTTTCTCTATCCTGAATTTTGCTTTTATTTACACTATGGCAATTGATTTTAAACAATATTATAAATATATATACTTTTTTAAAGATAATGTGGTTCATTTGTGAGGCCTATAGCTCATTGGTAATAATTAAATTATTTCAAAATGAACAACTTACAAAGCAAAAATGGTCCAGCACTGATGTAATATATATATTTGTGTGTGTGTGTGTGTGTGTGTGTGTGTGTGTGTGTGTTTGTGTGTGTGTGTATTTCTCTTTAGCCAGGTTCTACCTACGTCAACCAAGATATTATGCAGCCCTAGTTCAGTGAAATCACAATTCACTGAACTAGGGCTGCATAATATCTTGGTTTACGTAGGTAGAACCTGGCTAAAGAGAAATACACACACACACACACACACACACACACACACACACACGTATATTTATAATATTCAAAGAGAAAGAAAAGAAAGGAAAGATGAAGAGAAAGAAGTACAAGTGGGAGAGTGGAAGAAAGAGTGTGTGTGAGAGAGAGAGAATGGTAGCATGCATAGATATTATGATTGTTAGAATTTCAGCTCCAAATGCATAAACTATATTTGATTTTTTTAACATTATCAACACCTCTGGGAGGCCTTCAGTAATAATCTCTCCAGCTACCAGAACTTGTTTTTCTTCTGCTATCATCGACCAGCGCAGCTGTCATCCATAATCTTTCTGATAATATGAGCTGCTATAATACCCCAGGACTCAATTGTTTTGTGCAAAGTTTGTTGAAATCTGGCCAGAAGAACCAGTCAACAGATCTGGATTCTCAAGTGAAATTGCAGCTTTAATTAACTTAAGACTGAAGCATTTTCACTGGCATTTTCCTATTTAGATAAGGTTGTAAGAATGTTATTTGGTGGGGGGCAAAATTAGAATCACCATTCAGACAAATAATCAAACAAACAAATACAACTGCTGTCCCCAACCATATTCATACAGCCCCCCAAACTGAATTGTCTGTGCCTGCTTCTCATCATGAAGAATTCACTCTGGGGATCCTTCTCCCCAAGCCATTTTCCAGAATTATATTTGCATTAAAAAAATGGGATAAGAAATGATGAACTGAAATGCTAAGCAGGGTATCATAAAATAAAAGAATACATAAGCAAATAAATGAAGGGAAGCAGAATGGGCTGAAGAAAACAGTTGAATTTAAGGGAAAAATACCTTCAATAAGAACAAAGTTCTAATCATTTCTGAATAAATTTCCAGACAGGATCATAGGATCAAAAACTACTTTTATTTGGAAAGAAACCTAATAGAACTAAATAGGACATTCCAATACATTCATAGGACTGGGCTATTAACATTTAAATTAATATCTTATGTTTGGTCTAAAAAAAGTCTTTTCTGTTGGGGACAGCATTATATTACAAATTCAGCCAATTTGTAACGGAACCTGCAACTTTCAGTGTTATTGCAGTGTGCTTTATCTACTAAACATTTTTTTTAAAATTCCTGTCATTGATTTAATTTGAAAAATCAGTCACTTGATTCTGCCAAATTTGGACACTCAAATGAAATTGTCAGATGATTGATTCAATTCAGGTTTATGACTAAATTCAGAATAATCTGTGCTATATACTATAGGACAGAAGAAGGTGGTTTATTTTTGTGTAGCACAGCAGGATTCTAGTCACTCAAACCATTTCAGAGTCATCCAAATCTGTTTGACAGGTCAACTTTCCAATTGGATTCAGAAAGATTATTTGATTCAATGTTTTGATTGACTAGCTATTAAATCTCTGAATTGAATTTTTGTGCAGTCCTAATAACTACCATCTGTTTTATGTGGCATACAGCTCACCATGAATTCAAGTAATCCATTCAGATGGTCAGTACTTCTGGCTTTCAGATTTGAGTCTGTCATGTATTGTCACTGAATCTTCACAAAAGTTCACAATTGCTCCCTTTTAGGTGGTATGGTGGATTAATTTGGCACCATGTGTTACATCCAGTTTTGCTATTTTTAACTTGAGTCATGAACATCTTGTGACAATTTCTAACCTAAGTGTGGAAGATGATACACAATATAAATCTAGTTCAGATCTTCATATCTGAATACAAAACTCTTCATCTTTCCTAATTGTCTGAGATATGCTTTATCCAGAACAATAGATAATAAGTAATAAATAAACAAATTTTAAATATCAAATATTACATCTACAATAAATCAGATGATTTTTACAAGACAGATGCACCATTTGACAGATTAATCTGGCCACCTCAGGCAGGCTGTTTGTTATGAAAAGATTTGGTTCTCATGACATTTAATTTATTGGTATTAAAAAGGATACTCAGATTTTCTGCTCTACAGGCTAAAATAATTTGAACTCAGGCAGCAAACTGTTTTGACCTGGTACCATATCTAACCCATAATGGTATAATAATAAGATTTTTTTTTTGTTGAAACCATAAAGTGACAGTAGATTTTATAACTGAACAACTGAACAAAACATTTTCAGATTCTCTATTTAATTTCTTAAGCAAATCAAAGCAATTGTCATGCTTCTAGGTGAACAGATTTACCAATTATTCCAAAACGACCTTCTTTATTTTTCAAAAAAAACCTCATGTTTCAACTTAGAAGAGAAACCCAAATCTTTCAACTTTCTTGTGGAAGGTGGGGGAATTTGTCATGCATTCTTTTAGTTTGCATAAGCAATGAATCATTTGATTTGAGCAATTCTGTATCCTGAGGGATTTTGTTTTAAAACCATTTTCCTAGCCACCTTCATAGAAAATCTACAGAGAGGTGAACTGGAAAAATAAACTATAAACTAGGGCACCAAGAGAGATGAACCATAAGTAGGAAACATGAAAGTAACATTTTTAAAAAATATAGTATTTTCATGATGATGAGAAGATGGCACAAACACCTCCAGGCTATCAGCATTCTTACAGCCAACTCCCTGGGTTGAAGATAAATTTGAGATCAAACTAGCTTTTGGGAGGAAAAAGAAGCAGGAACACTAGTATAAATTAATAATGAAAAAATGCTGCAGATACTTAAAATGTATAATATCAAAAGTTTTCTTCAATATCATACAATTATTATTATTTCCTTATGAAAAAGTTTCAGCAAGGCACTAATGTTCTGTTTTTCTCCTAGCTTTTAATTGTATTCATTGGCTGATTCCTATCATCCCAGAACCAAATCTGGTTTGGCTACATAAAAGCTAGTTGTGTAACTTCACTTAAGAACTTTTATTGGATTTCTGCATCTTATCAGGCAGATATCTCTATGACAAAACAATAGTATCCTGGATCTTGACTTTGTTCTATATAACAATCTTTTAGCTATAGTCATTTCCCCACGCTATACAACTTTGTGTTTACTTTCATTTCAAGTGTCCCCATTATTTCACATGTGGCTGATGTTGATTCAAAGGATGCCTTCTTAGTGGATAGTGATAGATCTTTTCTAGAGAGTATTGCCTTTCTTGTCACTATTATTCATTAAATAAAAATGACCAACAATATTTATCAGGTCTTTTAGGCATGATACTTTAATCCATGATTATTTTAAGTAGCATTTTTTATTTGTTCACCCTCATTTATTAGGCTTTTTAAATTTATTTTTATGTGCACCATTCTTCCCAAAAATAATGAGACATAAATACATATATCTAAAACAAATGAAGAAATGAACACTATGCTATCACAATAATAGCAGCGTGCATATTGTACAAAAACTCCTTAAAATAGAAGTCTTCCTTAAAGTAATCTTAAAATAGGAGTATTCATAATTCCTGGTTATTCCTGTGAATAAATGGGAATATGAGGCTTGCAACCAGTTTGGAAAGATTGGATCATGCACACCAGCTTCAAGTCATGAAGTGCAATAGAATAGCAAAAACATAGAAATGCAGAATTTTACACAAAGCTTCTGTGTAGTTTAGTAAAAGTAAAGGTTCCCCCTGTACAGTTGTGACCAACTCAAGAAGGCGCTGTTCATCTGTTTCTTAGCTGAGGGAGCCAGTGTTGTCTAAAGTCATATCTGTGTCATATGCCAAGGTGCACACCTTCCCACCAAAGTAGTACCTATTTACCTACTTGCAATTGCATACTTTCAAACTGCTAAATGGGCAGGACCTGGGGCAAGTAATAGGAACTCACCCTGCATGCAACATTTGGGTCTCAAACTGTCAACCATCTGGTCAACAAGTCCAGCATCTTAACTGATGGGCCACTATACCCTCTTTCTGTTTAGTTTAGAGATATCAAAATACTGTCCCTAATGAGGACTCTTGGAATACATTAATGCAATTTCCACTAATCTGCATTATTTTAAATTCTGCAAGTAGTAAGAACTCTTTTCTGTTGAAGGAGTGGAAATTCTGCATTAGCCATTATCCTTAAAAACTCAAAACTCAATGTGAGTAGCCATTGTTACATTATGACAATAAAATTAAGGATGAAAATGGTCCATAATTTTGATTAATTTCGCTATTGTAGAGGTCATTGTAAAGTTCAATTGTCAGGGTTCCAAGTAATAAATCCACAGCAAGCAAGACTCCGAGGCATGAAGATTCCTCAAAGAATACTTTTATTTGTAATTATCATATTGGCACATATCTGGTGAAAACCGACTCTGAGATCTCCAGCAGTTTTCACCTAATTAAAAGTAAAAGTTTTCCCATTTTCTTTCCCACTTTTCTCTCACATGGTCCAATCACAGAACAGGTTGGCAGCCAGGTGGCTTCACTCCACCTTCTTCCAACCAAGTGTGAAAATGTCCTTGGTTCCCAAGAGAAAGTATGTTGTTTTGGCTATTCCCCTCTATCTCAATTCCCCCATACCTATTCCTCAGCTCCAGTGTGGCAACACTCTGAAGTGGTCAAAATGGCTTCAGTCAAGTCAGCTTCAGGGTTGACAAATGACCTCACTATTGCAGAGGTCATTCAGAAGTTCAGTGCAAACATTCTCATGAATATAATGATAATGATGATGTTATCCATTCAGACATGTGGTGATTCTATAGGCCAGGTCTTTCTACATCTTCTGATCTTGTACTATTTCTTTGAGTTGTTCTATGCTCTGGCTGGTGTCAGCTTTGATGATGTCCAGACACTGTATTCTTGGGTGGCCTGGTTTCCTTTTATTGTTAATTCTTCCAAACATAATTGCCTTCCCCAGTGAATTCCCCCACATTACATGGCCAAAATAAGTGAAAGTGAAATAACTGCAAGACAAAATCAGTTTTGTGATTTTGCTTTGCAGTGACATATCTGGTGTTATGCACTCCAGTCTCATGAATATATAAGGACTAAAACCAACCAGTGATAAAGTAATCTTGTTAGTCTCATGCACAAATTCTATATCACCACGTTGTTTTTAGTGCCTTACATACTGAGAATGAAAGTTTTAAAACTTTTATAATGAGAATTTCTGATCCTGAAAAAGTTTCTAAGCATATAGGCCATGTTGCTCTTAGAAATTTTACTGAAATTTCCCCAGTAATACGAAACTATTTTAAGAACTTATATTGACAGAGATATTGGAATGGTACTTCTATCATGACCATCCAATCGTTTACTTTAGTGCTCACATATTCAAAAGAAAACTTTAATAAGAGCAAATTGTATATGTGAACTGTATATGTGGACTCTCAAGTTTCCTCTTTCTTCTATGTATTCAAAATGGACAATGATTAATATTTGTGTGTGTATACACACACTACTGTACTGTACTGTACTGTACTGTACTGTACTATACTGTACCGTACCGTACCGTACCGTACCATACCGTACCATACCATACCATACCATACCATACCATAATCTTACCTTATCTTACTTTGCCATCTTCTCTTCTCTTCTCTTCTCTTCTCTTCTCTTCTCTTCTCTTCTCTTCTCTTCTCTTCTCTTCTCTTCTCTTCTCTTCCCTTCCCTTCCCTTCCCTTCCCTTCTTACCTCACTTCATCTCACCTCACCTCACCTCACCTTACCTTGCCATCTTATCTTATCTTAACATCTTATCTTGTCTTAATTTTATCTAACTCATATAAAAGATCTACTAATTGTTTCATAATCCAGCTTCACCATGATTCTAAAATGCAGTGAAAAGAGCAACTTTCTGTTTATGACTTGTTTTGGAGTTTTTTCTTTTCTGAGGCTTTCCTGATAACAAAATCTAGCAATTTGAGGGCCAATGCTGCAAATAGGAAAGAAAAAGCGAGCATATTCATATGTAAGGAAGAGGTCAGAGTAAAACAACTATAAGGTAAAAATAAAACTGAACTTTTGCTCTGTGGATGGTGACAAATATTTCTCATGGGACCCATTGTGCAACATTTCTAAGTAAAAAATCTAAAAAATTCAAACAAGCAGATCTCTTGAAAGTTTTTCCACAACCGTTTTAGCTATATATTGGCAATTACACTCAAAGAAAACCCATAAAGAGGTTATTCTATGGAAAATTGTGGGTGTTGCATTTCTTCATAATCATGATTAAATAACAGGACTGTTCCCAAGCTAAGCTTAATATGAATGTTGGACTCAATAATATATTAGGCAAAATACTGCTTTTGTTTGATGTAACCTATGTTACCATCATTGAGAACAGGAACTGAGATGGCATGTAGACTAGGTAGTCCTAAACTCTCCAATAATTTGGCAGGACCTGTAACCATCATGCTCTTATGCAGAGCACATACACACACAAAAAGTAAGAAATAGTGGGTCAAAGAAATAAAAGGCATGAAAAAATGTACCTAAATGAGTAGTCACCAGCACTTTTTACTATAGTCCTCATACCTTTCTATCTTTGCAAGACATCCTTACTTCCACTAGCTCTATATACTGATTTATACATAGTTTTTTTTTAAAAATCTCATCTCTCTCTTTGAAGATCTAATCAACTCCAATCAAGCACAACTTTCTTGGTCTTTCAACCCATCCACTCTCGCTAACATATTTTGCAATTTGACTCTCATTTATTCTTTCTATATGATCTTCCACACTTCAGTGACCTGAAATTATCAGCATATACCAGCGCTCATAAACTTTCATATCCAGTTTTGCTTTTTGGGAGACCTAATGGCAATAACCTCCCAGCTGCAACAAAGAAAAAACCAGAGCTAAGATCATTAGCCACAAATGCAATTTTATCACTAACATAACTTAAGTTCTGTAGAGGTTGTTCAGTCCACATTTGAGAGCTTTCTTATGAGTGCCCCACTGAGTATTGAATTTTCTGCCCAGTTCAGACTATACCCTAATGTCCATGGAGACCTGTATATAGCTTTGTTTGTTGAAATAGTGGGTTTTTGGCCTCTTACTTTGGCTTCTTTGACCTTGAAGGACAATATTATATACTCTTCATAAATATTCACAGTTTTAACATATTGTGGGATGTTTACTCCACTGCCTGACTTTGTACTTGTAAACCCAGATCTGAGTTGAAACAAAGGACTTATATTATATTCAGAGTGACTAAGCAAAGTCCAATTTCTATATAGAACAGATTTGTTTAGGAGAACATTATCTCATTACTTATATTCAGCAACTGTAAGGACCATTGTCTTAGAGATGAACTATACTTCACTAGTGTTATGGAAACAAAATGTAAATCTTATAAGTAGATAATAAAGGGTCAAAACTGAAACTCCAAGGTGTAATGAAAGGGAATTGAAATAGATAATGAAAAACAGACTGACATTTCCTAAGAAAGTGTTAAAAAGGTCAACAGATGAGCATAAAGTATTGATATTTATTGTGCTATACTATAAATAACAGAGAAATGGAAAGAAAGCACATAAATGGTAATTTGAAAATACTGAAGGGGTAAGTATGACCTAGCGCTATACAGTAGAATCATTTCTTTCTCACCTGACATGTGTCATACTTTAGGGCTATATATTAACTAAATTGAGCTTGTAATTTGTCACATATTCTTCTCTTTGAGGTATATAAACTTTAGCCTTTGACAATCTTGGGACTTTTCAACATGTTTACTGTAGTTTGCCCCAGAGTTTTTAAACTTTGCTACATCTATCTCCAGACAAATTGGTTCTTTATTTAATGACTATTTTTTCTAAGCACATTACTTGCCTGTCCTAGTGAAGATCTTGCTCAGTCAGTACAAGGTTTTGCTACGTTCCTGGTTAGAAGGTTGATTCAACCATATTCCTGTGTAAGAGAGATTCTATCTCTGTTCAAAGAAATAGAAAAGACTCTCATGTTCTTCTCTGCCATCCCTTCTATGTAGCATGACAAGACAGACTAACAATCCCTTTCTTAATGCACTTTCACACCAGCTTCTAAACTTTTCCTTCTCTCTCTCTTTCTTTCTCTCTCCTCTGCTTCCTCTCCTTCTCCTTCCTCCTCTCTATCTCCCTCTCTTTCTCATCAGTCAGTCAGTCTGTCTGTCTGTCTGACTGACTGTCTATTTGTCTACCTATTTATGATTTATCTATGATTTATCTTGCTACGGTATCTGTCTGGACTTGAAAACCTCCAAGGTCTGTCTGCCTGTCTGCCTGTCTGCCTGTCTGTCTGTCTGTCTATCATCTATCTATCTATCTATCTATCTATCTATCTATCTATCTATCATCTATCTATCTATCTCTTCTATCATCTATCATTCTATCTATCTATCTATCCTGTCTTCCCTTCTGTCTATTCCAGCCATTGGTCTGTAACTTGAAGTTTTTTTGCTCCTTTCTTCCCTCTTCCCTATGAGTTGCTATTTGTCTTCCACAGTTCCATTGCTTTTTCTATGTATTTTAACTCTGAGTTTCATTTCTGCTATGGAATGTGAGAATGACCTTGGAAGAGTGGGAAAAAGCAGCCCTCTAGAGAAAGACAAGAGAGGGGAGGGGAACTCACAACTGCATAATGGGCAGAGAAAGAAACTCAGGAAGGATTTGCCCTAAAAAAGATGGCAGGAAATTTGTACTTTCAGAATTGCAAGATTTATTAATATATCCTTATAATAAGGTAGAATCAGCTCATTTGGTCATATTTCCTGCCTGCTCTACTTAGGAGGCTGACGGATTCTACCCTCTTTATTCTCTGGACTGATTCCTCCCTTTGAGAACTTTCCTAATTCCTGAGTTCCTTATTGACTTCAGGAAGTCTCACAAGAAGTCTGTCATCACTAGCTTAATCTCTACCTATATTTGCCTTAGTATCTCTGAGAATCCTACTTTGTCTGATTAGGACTTTTTCCAATTACAGAACTGTGCAATCAGCTCTTCAACACCCAATTTAACATTCTTATTTTTTTCCTTGCAAACTCTCGACAGATTGCACCAGACACATTTCTCATTGTATGTTGCTGTTATAATGAAAAAAATGATGTCAGGTTACATTTCTGAACATTTAGAAAAGATTCCACAAGAGCAGTTACAAATGCTGGCTACACTAAACATATTTTGAGGAAGCTACCTTTAAAATATTCTTCATTAGACATACTTTAGTCTCTAAAATGCCACAGAATTCTTATTTCCTTATTTTCTTTTTTAGCTTTCCTTTCCTTTCTTCTTTTTTCCCCTTCTTTTCTCTTTTCTTCCCTTTTTTTCTTTTCTTCAGTGGAATTTCTAGGCAAACATAATATCAACAGAGGAATGGTGTGTGTGTGTGTTTGTGCATGTGTGTGTGTTTAAATCACTAATTACAAGCTCTCTTGGGAAATATTTTCTTTCACTGTACAAGATTATCCAGATGGCTGGAATTGGATCCCAAAAAACATGGTTATGACTGGCAGTTAAAAAAAAAAGCTCAGTAATTCTAAACAAAAGATTTATACTTTGTAGTCATGCTGCACACCGAAGGTACAATTCTCAGATGAGCTTATTTGTTGCTGGGTATAGTGAGATTTGAGCTGGCAGTGCCTGAACATAACCAAACTGGCATATTTGGCCCTCTGCCAGGCTGTTTCTCTTTTCTCATTTCATCTTGTATCAATATACTTCAACAAAACCCATTGCTCATGCATCTCCCATAAACAAACACATGCAACTGATTTAGGGCAAAAAATTACGGGATGTCTAAATTCCTTGGATATTGCAGTGATGCCACACAGTTCAGAAAACATCTATTTCGTGAGTCTGTCACATCAACATTAATAAATATTTTGCCAATTCCATGACAACAAATAGCTAATGAAATTCTTCCTTCAGCTTGAATCAGCAACACTTCTAATAAACCATTGATACAGACAGATGTAATCCTAATTACAGAATGTTGACTGGCCAACCCTTTAAGGTGTCTCTTGCAACTACAAGGCATATTATTTTGAATTTATAAAATCTCATTCTGATTCACATTTGCTACCCTTACAAAGTAATGGATTATGATTTGCATAAATAGGCTGATCTTCGCAGTTTATATCTTCATTCAGTGATTGTATTGCTAAAGCTAAAGTGCCTAATTTATTTCCAGATGAGATGCAGAATTAATCTCAGACTTTATAATCTAAATCAGAGATGGACAACCTATAGCATAGAAGGATTTCAAAAGTCTTCTTTACAGCCCTCTGTCTTCTACTCACTATGTTGCTTCCAATACAGAAGTTGGGTCAAGACTGACTTTCACCCCAGAAAAGGAAGATCAGAACACAGTATAGGTCAGGGGTGGGCAAATGTGGCCCTTTTACAACCTGTGGATTTCAACTCCCAGAATTCCTGAGACAGCCAAGCTGTTTCAGGAATTCTGACAGCCACCCCTGGCATAGGTGTAACAGGCACCAGCCAATCATCCAACTCTTCTTGGTCTTACTTCACAGACACTCTGCCTTCTTACCCCAGAGAAAAAGCATAACTTTTTTTTGAGTAGGTAGCATAAAATGATCTGAGCCTATATTTAGCATCCAAGACACAAGGAAAAATATATAAACGTATTAATATTACTGAAATAGTTTCAAATAAAGAGATCCATTTCTGTCAATGATTTCTTATTGAATTTATATTGCACATATCTAAAATATTTTTAAAAAATCCTTTATTTTAATGCATTGGTATATTAATTTTAATATAATTAAATCAAAAGAGTATGTATCTCTTGAGTTAGCACTCCTTGGATTTTTAACTGTGTACTGCACATTTCTTACAAATCACTCAGAAGAGAACCTATAGGAGAACTAAAGATAAATTATTATTGCAAGCTCATTTGATGACAACAGAGATTACAAGTGCTATTAACGATTTAGTAGTTGCAGGGAGCAATGATGGAACACCAACATTATTTTTTTCCGGATGCCTTAGGTTATGTGAGCACCACTATTGTTACAATTAGGATACTACTATGAATGTATTACTGGGGGCACAAAGATTTCACTTATGCTTCTAAGCGTTATATATGTTATCGCCTAATTTCTTTTTCTTTTATACAAGTTTCAAATACTTTATTAAGAAAGAAGTAGGAAGGAATGGGAAAGCACTGCAAAGAAAAAACAAAAAGAATATCAGTTTAACAAAAATGTTTAGAATATTGACTTTCAATCAAGTATGAAAATGCTGGCAAAACTAATTTTAAAGTTAGGAATTACCTGGTTTTATTTTTAAAGTAAATCACTAGAATTTTGCATGGCTTTATTTTTAGATTTTGAACTTTTAGGCACAATTCTTGACATTTTTAGAATATTTCCAATCTTTGTATTTATCTCCATTACTCTTCCATTCTTTTCCAATCCACATAGGATAAACTCTGTTTAGAATATTATTGCTGTGATTGTACTTATGGTTGTATTAAACTCTCTCTCTCTGTGTGTGTGTCCTTGATGTGATGGATCTTTATGGTTGTATTAAGGTGGTTTTGTGATGCACCTTAATAACTAAAACACTAAACCAATAAAAAGTTACATTGACATACAATCATGTATCTCTACATCAATATTTGTGCAGTATTTTATGAATTCTTCCTAGTGGCTTCCTTAGAAAATTTCAGAGAAGTCATATTGGTTCATATTGGCTGTGATGAGAAGGATGAGACAGAAGGATGAAAAGAGTCCAAATCAGTGTGTGAGTTCTCCATCAAGCTGTACATTTCCTAAAATCTAGGGGAGGGGGAAACAATGGTTGACTTCTTTAATAGAAAACAATAGGTTGGTTTTAATTTGAAAGGGAGAAAAAAAAGGGAGGAAAACAAGAGAAATAACTTGGCTAGGTATGCCATTTTAATGAAATCTCTATGGAATAAAATTAGAAGGGAATTCAAAAATTGAATTAGTCATAGCTGAGCATTTAGAATCTCTCATAGTTATACCTGACTGCCCACATGCAGGTAATAAGCCTCGGGCTTTGTCATGCAACTTGGTGATAGAGGTGCTGTGAATAAATATTGTGAGGAGATAGCTAAAATAGATATTCCCTCCATCGCAGTCTTTTCTCTGAAATCTTATCATTCTTTCATTACTCCAGTCTTTAGCTCTCTTCTAAGATGAGCTTTCCTATTTAACCCAAAGATGGGCCATACTAGTGGGTGTGTCTAAAATAGGTTAGGGGCAATAGTCTACACCAGGGGTGTCAAACTTGATTACATTGAGGGCCACATCAGGATTGCGCTTGATCTTGTGGGGCCGGGGTGGATGTGTCCAGGGTGGGCATGGCCAGCTCAACATCACTCATGTCGAGGGCACCTGTGGTGGCCCGAGAGCTCTGCCAGCGAAAACAGGCTCCTGAGCTCTGTTTTCAGCTGCGATGGCTTCCTGCAGCTCCTCATTTTACCAACCTTGGAAGGATGGAAAGCTGAGTCAACCTTTTTTTTTTAAAAAAAATGTTTTTTATTTGCAGTTTTCTTTTCACTATATATATATATATAAAGTTTTACAAAGAAAATTCCCCCCCACCCCCTTTTCCATCCCTCGCTCCCCCCCAGACTTCCCAGAGCAAAATACAGGGCATTTCAATTAACAATCATAAGCTAAATTAACCTAACTTATTCTTAAACTACCAAATCCCCCCCTGAAACCTTAACTCCACTATGGCTAGAATTTAACATTCATTCATAAGTTATTTGATATTTTCTTGTCTGATACTTATTTTGAATATAATCAATCCATCTTCTCCATTCCGATATGTATCTTTCTTGTGTATAGTCCTTCAGATACGCTAAAATTTTCACAATTTCTGCTAAATTCGCTACTTTCAATGTCCATTCTTCAATAGTAGGCAATGAGTCCTTCTTCCAGTATTGCGCTACCAACAGCCTAGCTGCTGATATTAAGTTCAAAATCAGTTTAGTCTCTAATCCAGAGTTATGCCCAATAAAAACAATTGAGGAGTAAATTTCAACCTTTTTTTCAAAATGTTCTGCATCACCCACCAAATTTTTATCCAAAATGCCTTAATTTTCTTACAAGTCCACCATATATGATAATAAGTTGCATCATCACATTCACATCTCCAACATTTAGCTTGCAAATTCGGGTACATACATGATAATTTTTTAGGATCTAAATGCCATCTATAAAACATTTTATAAAAATTCTCTCTCAGGTTTTGTGCTTGCATAAATTTAACATTTCTAACCCAGGTCTTTTCCCATGTTTCTATCATCACTGGTTCCTGAAAGTTTTGTGCCCATTTTATCATACAATTCTTAAAAATTTATAAAATTTATCCTGTTGTTGATTAGGTGCACATATTCCAATTAAAAGCATCTTTCCATTCTGAGTTAATAGTTCAACTGCAATATATCTTCCTTGATTATCTGCCTCAATTAAATTAGCTGATAGTCCTTTCTTTACATATATAACTAGCCCGTTTTTCTTCTCTGGTGCTGATGCCACAAAATGTGTACTTAATCTTAAATTTATCAAATATTTTTGGTCTAATAATCTAATGTTTCTCTTGCAAACAAATAACATCGTTCTTAAATTGTTTCAAGTAGTGAAATACTTTCTTTCTCTTTTGTGGTGAATTTAAACCATTAACATTCCAGGATAAGAATTTAGTTGCCATCTTTGGCTTTTCGAAGCTTCAAAAGCATCAGCTGAATATCCTCCTCCATCTTACTCTTCAGCCTCGCCCCTCCCACTGCTTCTGTTTTTTGGACTTCTTGAGATGAATCTTGAGATTGTTGCACTTTTAGTTGTTGTTCTTGGTGTTTGTAGGTTGCTCGTGTCAGTCGTTGTTCTCTTGGTTCCTCTGCCTTCTTAAGTGGTTCCAAAGTTGGGGGTGGGCCCCCAAGGTCTAAATCTTCTTCCATAATAACTCCTCCAGCTGCAACTTCAGCATAAGTTTGTATCTGCTTTCCATCTTTCTCTTGTTGTAACATCTCCATTTTCTTTCTCCCCCCCCCCCCCGGTGAAGGTGGATGTCCAGCCTTTAGAACATTAACATAAAAATCTTTTGCCTTCCAGACTGTGTTTAACCGGTATCTTTCTCCACTATAATTCACTATTAGACCAGTTGGAACATCCCATCTGTACTGCACTTGTTGGTTTCTCAGTTCATTTACCAAAAAGCCAAAGTCCTTTCTGCTTCTTAAGCACATCATATATATTTTGTGGACAATGTATTACTGGGTCAAATCTTTTTTAAACTATGTTGATTTTCGGGCCTTCCGGTCCCACTGGAAATCAGGAAATGGGCTGTTTCCAGCCTCTGGAGGGCCTCTGGGAGGTTGGGGAAGGCCGTTTTCACCCTCCCCAGGCTCCAAGAAAGCCTCTGGAGCCTGGGGAGGGTGAAAAATGGGCCAACTGGGCCCACCGTGCCATCGCGTGCCAAAAGCGGGGGTTGCACGGTGGGGTCATGCGTGTATGCGCAAGGGCAGGGCACACTGAATTATGGGTGCAGGCATGCACGTGCGTGAAACCCTCCCCCCCGTGCTTCCCCCACTTTTGGCACGTGATGGCAAAAAGGTTAGCCATCACTGATCTATAGGGTGGGCAGATTCAGTTGAAGAGAGGCAATTCCACAGTAATTCAAACTGTGTTTGGAGGACTTTATTGGTAGTAACCAGAACATTTTGAGGAAAAAAACCTAGATGATATCACTTGGACAGCCAGTATTTAAGTGTGTAACTGAGTGTGATCTGCACACTAATTTATATTCCAGTTCACAAATATTCTCATCTTGAGAATGAGAATGTGACACAACTGTGCTGGTTGGGTGTTGGTTTTAAGTACTCCACTGTTTCTTGCCCAATTCTATTCTTCACAAAGTCTTTTTTTTTCTGAATGTTACATCTTTTATGTCAATAGCAAGATATTCTACAATATATTTATATTTATTTTAGCTTTGAGTCCAGTTATGTTCTGTGAAGGGAATTCAAAACTTACTCTATCAAATTTGATGGTTCCTAATGAAAATCAGTCTTGTGTCCATCTTATTCAAAATAATCATGAACTTTCCACGGCCTAACTACAATTTTATTAGAGATGAGTAACAAGAAAAAAAAGCCAAGTCTTTATTATATGTAAATGTAAATGTTTAGGATAGAGCTGTCCAACATTACAAATCATCTGGTTATAATAGTATTGTGTCTCAGTATTAGAAATAAGAGTCTCTATTTTTGACCATATTGATCCCTATAGCAACTAGTGGCCTTTAGATAGATTTATTTAGAATTGCTACTCTTTTGTGTACCTCCTGAACTATCATTACATGTTTATCATTCTATTTCTGCTTCCTCAATTTGCAGCTGCTAGCAACTGTCTTTACCAGCATTATATTTTTGAGAATTTCATCAAAGATATTGAATGTCTGGGTATATGCTTCTGATCCTTCTAATTCTAGGCCTGATGCTGTCAATTTAATAACAATTCTAGTAATGTATATTCTTGTTGCCTAATAATAGCCAAGGGCAGTCTCAGCTTTTTCAGAGACATATTTGCAATTCGTTATATTCTTTAGTCTTCCTGGTTTTCATTGAGAAAGTGCAGCGCAATGTAGTAATGAGAATATAGAGTTGAACCGGTGTTCAAATAAATCATGAAGTTCACAGGGGAACTTGGATCTATCTCAAAATATCTATCTTGGGCCTATCTCAAAATCTTGTAGGCTGGGATGTCTCCAGAGGAATAGTGAAAAAAGTTAAGATGGCAGCTGAAACCACATAACTGAAGCCTATAGCGACTTTCAATTGTGTAATCACAACTGCTATCTTAAGTTTTCTGGATCCTTCCTTCTGCAAATGTCTTTGTTAACAAAGTTGCTGTGAAAATACAGAGGGAGATGGAACTGTGCACATGGTTTTGAGTCCATTGGAAGGAGGGCAAAGAATCTATATATTACCATTCTGTCCAGTAGTGGGTTTCAAAACCTTTTGCTACTGGCTCTCTCGAGGGCGCGCGTGCTCACGCATGCACCACTTCTGTGCATGCACAGAAGCGTCCAGGTGGGTGGGCAGAGCCTCCCGCCACCGCCACTACCGGTTCACCTGATCCGGGGTGAACCAAACCCACCACTGATTCTGTTGCATGTACATATTCTCCAAGTATGTACATAATATATTTTATCTTTATCATATTAAATTTGAAAGCCCCTTTTTTGAGGGTTTTCAACCAAGGGCCTTCATATTGTGCATCTCTCTGTTAAAAGACAACAGTTTAAAAAAAAAAAACTTGTCAACTAAGAGGGAGAAGAGGAAGGATGTGAGTTTTCTACTTCCCCAGTTCTAAATATGTAGCATTTACTTAGTTTTTGATCCCTGAAATATCAATGGTTTCACATTGTTCTGTATTTTTGTTGGCTCTAATCAATGTTTTACTGATCCGGGGATTTTCTGTATGTTTGGGGAAGAGACTGTCTTTGAGAGTAAGTTGTTGGAAGTGTATTGCTATTTTGTAATGTACAGTTATTTAGCAATATGTACATTGACATCAATTAGGTTATGAACGCAACAGATTAATGGGCAAATATCAAAAAGGCTCCACTTCAGCCTAACTCCACTTCTCCAATCTCAGATCTCAAGAAAAAAAGCTAGCCTTACCCACCCATCAACCGTTGTTCTTCAAGTATACCTTAGAACATAAAATTGTAGCCTAACGTTTGCATAAACTCCTGGATTAGTTTATTCTTGGCTATAGGTAGAAAAGGTTTTTCTCTGCCTGGATTTTCTCATTCAATATCAGTGATGCAATTTCCTTTGCTAAGATATCACCACACTATTAACATTTCTTTATCAAGTATACCAACTGCCTCAGGGCATTTCATATAAATTAGAATGTATTTGCGAATTTCCCTTTAATCTTTTAAGTTCTCTTTCCAAAGGTGAGGTTTTAAATGTAAATTAGTTTGAGGACAATGCCATTACTATAGTGAAATCATTCAATCTTTCATATTTTCTCTTAATTCAAAGAAGATCAATTAATGGCCCCAGAGCCACATGTGAGCCCTTCTGTATCCGTTCTAACCCTGCTTCTTTAATTTTGACAATGTGATTGCAAAGCCAGAATTTTGGGGGTTTTGTGTTAGAAACCATTTTTAAAAAATCTATAGAAGTAATGTTAGAAATATAAGAACCCTCTCCCAAAGGACTTCAAAAACCCTGGTTCCAGTTGTGAAAATGTCTACCTACTTCACATTGTCGCCTTTTCTATTGCAGTTTTTATCCCATCCCTAATGTTATGTCTGGTCCCCTGTTTATCTAAAAGTTGCTTCACACAGAACTCTATTGTTAAGTTACACACACACACACACACACACACACACACACACACACACACCAGGCTAAAAAGAAACTTCTTCAAAAGGGCACACCGTGCACATACTGTGTTTAGGTTCACCTATTTCATTTGCCTGAAGCTATCACTGAATCCAATGAGCACTTACCTTACAGGAGATGACAGTGAAGATCACCAGTCAAACATGAAGCAATCACTTCGACAAGAAACTCGCCCTCCCATAGGTAGAAAGTGGTTGGGTGGCTGTTAAATCTTGTTTATAATTTAGGGAGAAAAATGCCAATAGAATGCCAATAACAGACCAGGTTTCATAGTAATATTGCTTTTATTCTAATAGCAGGAAATTGAGTGTTAAGACCTCCAATTTTTTCCATGGCATAGCTGACAGGGAAAAGTAAGTATAAAACTATCTAAGATTATTTTGTTAAGTTAACCTCTTTAACCACACAGTCAATTGGGAGATTGGCATGATGACATTGTCTCCTTTACCTCACCCAAGTTGGATTTATTTATTATTTATTTATTTATTAGTTCAATTTATATGCCGCCCTTCTCCGAAGACTCAGGGCAGCTTACAATGTACTTATAGCAATAGCCTTCATTCTTTTGTATATACCTCCTTATTAGGGCTTTTGCCTCCCCCATAAGCAGTGTTTCTACAAAGTCAGTTTATTGCCCCCACAATCCAGCTCCTCAATTTACCTACCTTGGAAGGATGGAAGGCTGAGTCAACCTTGAGCCTGGTAAGATTTGAACTCGCACTAATTGCAGGCAGCTGACAGCTAAGTTCTATATAACAGCACTTAGTCCGCTGCACCACCAAGGCTCTTCCTTGGTGTGAGTCCAGCCAATGAATAACTCTCCGGGTTTTTGTGTTTGTTTTGTTTTTTTGGTTTACTGTTACCAGGACCCTGGCATGTCATTAGTGTCAGAGTATGAATATTCATGGAGTGGAATAGATCAGCCAATGGGGACTGAATGGAGACATGGTAACAAGTCAGCAGATGAATAGGAATGGTAACAGCCTCAGCCAATGAAGGCTGTTTAGAAACAGAAACTTAAGCTCGAAGTCTGGGCATGGTTTAGGCAACTGAGTCCGTGCAGAAGCTTAACTGCCCTGTATAGAGGAGGCTCTCTTTGTATTAAGCTCTGTGCTCAGCTCTGAAATGAAACAAGTCTGGACTTGCATCTCTGCTGTACTGCTGCCTGTGTGCTTTGCTTGTAACTGCTAATACGATGAAGAAGAACTACATAGGTATTGTAAATTTACTTCATGTATTATTATGCATATAAAGAAGTTAATGAATCTTGCTGCATCAATCTGCCTGTGTGTGCTTTCTGGATTTGATTTTTGCAACAAACTCTGACAATTAGATATATAGAGAACCAACTGAAGACCTTGAAGAAGAATAGTAGGATTGTTCCCATAAAGATTTCTCTCAGTTTAAGATGCTAAGTACTGTAGGAAGTTAGCATCCACCCCTTTCCTGGAAGAGTGAAATATTTTAGGAAATATGAAAAAGGCAGAATATTGTATTTCCCTGGATGAGAAATGGAGAAGCATATTTTACAGACAAAGCAACTCCCACCTTCCTGCCCCCCACCCTTTGTCAATGGGCCATTAAGGCCTAGGCCAGTCTATTCTACATAACAAAGATCTGCCTCCTTCAGGCAGAGCCATAGTAGGAATTGCCAAAGATCCAACAAAGATAGGATTAGCCCTCTACACAATAGCAGCAGAAACTCACCACATGTGACCTGGGAAGCACATGTGACCATCAGCCAGCAAGACCCCCACCCCCTGGGAGTCTGACAACCAATCAGAATACTCTTTCTGGGCCCCAGGAAGTTCAAAGCCAGAGAGAGCATAAAACCTGAAAAACTCACTGTATCTGCCCCTTTTCTGTTCAGGAGCTCAAGCCATGTGATCCTGTCCACCATTAAACCATCTTTCCAAACAGTCTCCATGTCTCCAGTGTCTTTTTCCCCACTTGGAGCAGAACCTAGAAGGAGGTTTCTTCCAACAGTACTCTGGCTCAGAAGGAGTTTGCTATGTAAGGTATACATCTAGTGTAAGCTGAAACCACATCAACATCTTTCAGCACACCCAAATTAGTCTCTTTGGCAGAGAAAATTCTTTGACTATTACCTGGGTTGCACGTCTTTCTAGTTTCTCTGGCTCACTAATTTGACACTTTCCCGGTGATGAAAAAAGCAATGGCTCCTCCTCTTTGAACAGATGGAATTAAAATCTCACTCAATTTTCCCTTTTGATCACGGTCAAAAGCAAAAACAAAAGCAATTGCAGGTGGCAAACACCTGTTGTATTTAAGCATCAGCTTGCTGACAGGCATTCTACGTATCTGTAAGAACCAAACAAATCGGAGAAAGTGTGGACTAAGTGGAAGCTATTTCTCAACTTTGTGCCTTCCATTTTCTTTCATCAATTTCACACTGAAGATTGGTGCCAGACAAGCCAGGGCAGACTGGGTAGAATGGAGGATGCAGATAGGAAGCAGCTGGAACATAGAATGGCAGAAGAGGGGGGCAAAGTAGCTATATATATTTCATATGGCAGCAGCAATTCCATATGCAAAATACATTTAAATGTGGTTAAACTAAGCTGCATTCCCATATTCAATTGCCAGGCAGGACGCCCACCAAACTAAAAAGGATTTATTTCTGAGTGTGTAGGTTTGCCCTTCGATTATCCACTTCCTCCTCACGGTTAGCTGTTTTGTCTGTCTGTTTGTCTGTTTGTCTGTTCTCTCTCTCTCTCTCTCTCTCTCTCTCTCTCTCTCTCTCTCTCTCTCTCTTTTCCCTTTGGTGACACAACAGGGAGGATTTGGTTGATTATACCCAGGCAAGTCAGGTAAAGAAATAAAAGCATGAGAAGACTGTTCTATCCATAATTAGCTTTGTTTGCTTCATCAGCCAAAGAGAAAAAGAATAAGTCAACTGAACAAGTGGAGGTTGGTGTTTTTCATTAACTCTCTTGAGTCATACGCAGCTACCTCTTCTGCTTTGACAGTTTTGTCCATGTTGCTTTGCAAGTGCCTTCCACAACTTTGGAAAAATAGAACAGAGGTAAGATTTGTAGTCTTTCTTTCTTTCTTTCTTTCTTTCTTTCTTTCTTTCTTTCTTTCTTTCTTTCTTTCTTTCTTTCTTTCTTTCTTACTTACTTCATTTCTTCATCTAATTTGTATAGCCAACCATTTCTCAAAAAATGATACTGGACAGTGTACAACAATCAAAGAAACCAACAGATACAAAGATATAAAAATCCATTTTAGAAGATAAATGTTATAAAAAAACAAATATACAAACTCTAGGTAAAGAGAGGATAAGAATGGACACCTTAGCAATGGAATGAGTGAAGCATGTCTCTTGTTCCCTGAGTCTCCCCCCCCCCCCGCCCCACGCCTGATAACACTACCAACTCATGAGAGACCTTCCAGATTAGCAAATCATATCTTGGAGAAAAGAATGTTCCATAAGGCAGGTGCCATGGAAGAGAAGACCCATCTCCTGGAACCAAATTGCTAGCTAGGGACCAACCTAGCTCATGGTATCCACACCAGTGGTGGGTTGCCCCTGGTTCGCACTGGTTCTATAGAACCGGTAGTAAAACCGGTGGGAGACTCTGCCCACTGGCCCCGATATCATCAATATGCTTCTGTGCATGCGCAGAAGAGCATGAATGCATGTGCTCACTTTGCTCGCGTGCGCACGCAGCCCAGTTACAAACTGGGCTGCGTAAAGGTAAGTAGAACCCACCCCTGATCCACACCATGCCTCCTCTGCCAAATCTAATTGCATGGGCTGATAATTGGGAAGAGGTTATGGATATGTTTAAACTGCAACACCTAGTATTCACAGATACAGAATCCTGGTTGTGTCATACCCTCCATACAACCAGAGGGCTCTGGGTTTCCAAAAGCTGCATTGCCCATTTTTTGGGGGGTAACTCCATTGTAAACCTTAAAACTTCTACACACACACACACACACACACACACACACACACACAGAGAGAGAGAGAGAGAGAGAGAGAGAGAGAGAGAGAGAGAGAGAGAGAGAGAGAGAGAGAGAGAGAGAGAGATTCCACCACAATGGAAATCTGTTGGACTGCATTGCTTGTTGGGTAGATTAACAGGTTTTTTCCAACTGAAGTTGGAAATTTGTAGTTGTTAGTTGCAACGTCATATCTGACCCAGCGCAACCCCATGGACAACTTTCCTCCAGGCCTTCCTGTCCTCTACCATCCCCTGGAGACCATTTAACCTCACACCAACTGCTTCAGTGACTCCATCTAGCTACCTCATTCTCTGCTAGCCCCTTCTTCTTCATTTGCCCTCAATTGTTCCCAGAAGTTGGAAATAAAAGGAGCTAAAAACATAGTGATTTGTATTTTTGCACCTTTATCTCAAGCATGTGTCAAATAATAGGATAAGCAATAAAGATAAATCAGAGCAAAAATTTCAGGGCTATGGATACATTTTGTGTAGGAGACTCTGAGAAGAAGTCAAATTGCTTCCATTAATGTTAATCTGAGTTAAACTAGTATGTAGGCTGACTCAGTAGGAACATTATCAAGTCCATTATCCTGTAAGAAATTTTTGCATAGCATTGGGAACTAAACCACAAATCAGCTCTTGATTTTCCTCATACTCAACCAACAAACATGTCCATCTTTTTTCTTTTTCATTTAGAAAGTAGTTCCTTTTTTTTTTGCAAAGTAAAATAAATCTCAGAACTAAGTCAGATTGATATCAAACAGTAGCAGAGACTTTGCTTTCCCCTCAAACTGCAATTTATCATCATCTTCCATTTAAGTTAATTTTTCATCATTTCCATCATCTTCATTTCACAGATTGAATCTGGCTTTTTACTAAACAATTCAGAATGCATCATTTGTATAGCGGCACTTGTTCAGTTTGCTTGGTTATTCCATCAGTCTTCCATGCTTCATAATCTTGAAATGAGTTGGAAGTACAGCTCTCAAAAACCCAGCAAAATTTTAGGAACCGTAGTTCCAATGCATTTGGAGGACATAACATTGCAGAAAGGCCATTCTGATCAAAAATCAAAAAGTCTTTATTAGTCAGACTGATAAAATTTGTAAAAAGGGTTCAATCTTTCCTAAAGACTAATGTTTCTGCATTTTTGCACCTAATTTCCTCATTCATCTTACTTGAGATAATTTCTGCTCAGTAAGATAAGACACTTTCATTTCGTTTCACAAAAATTTTGAAAGTTCAGAAATTTGCTTACTTTCCTGCAATAGTTTTTATCTTCCCCATCATTTTCTGTCAATCCTGACAGCACAATCTTTCTTGAGGAGGGCACACAAGTTGAACAGAGCCAGCAGGCACAGATTTAATGCTCATTTTCCCCAGCTGCCTGGGTGCATGCATAGTTGCCTGGAGCTGGTTGAACCCAGGAATCACACTACTGGTTCTGTATTAACACCTTTGAAGTGACTTAAAAACTGAGGGCTTTTGAAACAATAAAAAGTTAGGGTTTTCTCCAGATACAAAGTCTTCTGCATGAGCTGAAAACCTAACAGATGGAGGGTTGCAGCCCTCCTTCATGGGTGGGTGACTACTCCCAATTGCAGGCAATCATTACTTAATTATTGATGGTATTATTATTATTGATACTGCAGTAGGGAATGTTCACCTTCGTACCTAATTTTCACTTCATTGATTAATGGAATTTAGAGGTTGCCTGACATCTCTAAGACACCTCCAGGGGCCTTACATTTTAAACATAGGAACAACATAATTATAGTTTAAAAAAACACAGACATCCAGAAAAGGACAACCCAAAAGAAAACCAACAGAAGCTTGAAAAGCTCCCTAGTTCCAAGTCTGAGAGCAAAATCAGGTTTTCAGAGATGTTCAGAACTGGAAGTTTCCAGTGGGATGCTATTTCAGAGGGCAGCATTGCGATAGAAAAGGAACACTTTCTAGGTCCTGATAGATGATATTGTATGGTAGAGGGAACCTGGAGTTGGCCTGTTCTGCATTTGCTAGGCGGGCACAAACTATTAGAGATAGAGGATTGCCTAAACAATAAGGCCTATGCCAGGACAGTTTTATAAATGATTACCAATACCATAAATTTCACTGAGAAGCCAACCGACAACCAGTGCAGCTCATGAAGCAGCAATGACACAAAAGCGTATTATAGAATTCCCATCATTGCCTGTGCTGCTACATTTTGGACCAGTTATAACTACCAAATTGTCTTCTAGGAGAGCCAAGTATGGAGTTTATTAGGGAAGTCCATTTCTAATACAACTTAGGTATGAGTGACTGTCTGAAGAAAAGGACATAACTTCCACATTAGATGGACCTGTGAGAAAGTTCTCCAGGTTTCAGTTACCACCAGCTTTTTAAGTGGGAGCTGTGAGTCCAGGACCAACCCCAGATTGGATACCAATCTCAAAAAATCAAATCTTAGAACTATATGTTTTTATTTAAGCAATGAAAATTTTGAGTGATCGTGCTCATCAAGAAAGTTCCTGATTCCTTTCATCATTCTATCAAGTTAGTTATGATGTTTGGGACCCCTACAATCGAGAATTTCATGTGCCAGTTCCCATATATCTCATATGTAACCAGTACCTCAAGATGACTGTGCATATAGCAGCTAGTCTAGTTTTTTCATTTATTGATGTTCAGCTTATAAAGTAATATTCTACTTTGTGCTCTCCAGAGTGACTTGATATTTTGGCCATCCATAAATTGGCTGTCTATCATTTCTTTCCCTTCATTGCTTTATTCCCATAGTACTTTTTGTCTTTGCAGTCAGTCATCCATTCAAAGGTTGAAGTTTAGAACTGAAGTCTATTTAGGAAGTTTTATGGTAAGATGGAACACAACATTTCTAATAAAAAAACAAAAAGAAAAGAAAAGCAGACAGATTTCATTTTATTCCAGAAATATTTAAGCACAGACTTAAATATTATAACAGTCATTGTGTACTATACTACACTTACTGTGCTTTTGCATCCTGATATCTGACACAAAGATTTGCATAATTACATTGTTGGGCATTTGTTTTCTCTTGCCCCCTCATGGATACAGAAGGCAAGGGATATCCCTCATCCCCTGTATTTTGCACCTAATAAATTTAAATTGTATTTTAAGTAATTTGCTAAATTTAGATGCTTCTGTATATCTAACAATTCAGTTCAGATTCCTTTTCCAGTTCAGATGCCAGTTCAGATGTCCAGAAGTTTGAGAACTGTAAATGTTCATTTTTTGCTGTTTTGGCTCATACTTAACTATGGGGTAGAAAGATGTGGTGTGGTCCCAATCTCTTTCAATTTCTTTGTCAATCATCAAATCAGGTTGATCTACCCTTCCTGTGGGAGTTTCCACACTTCCAGGGATAAAGAGTGCATTAAATTCATTTACACAGTTTAAAATTGAGCAGATTTGCTTCTTCTGACAAATAGAATAGAATAGAATAGAATAGAATAGAATAGAATAGAATAGAATAGAATAGAATAGAATAGAATAGAATAGAATAGAATTTTTTATTGTCCAAGTGTGATTGGACACATAAGGAATTTGTCTTTGGTGCATATGCTCTCAGAGTACATAAAGAAAAAATAAAATATATTCATCAAGGATCATAAGATACAACACTTAGCAATTGTCATAGGATACTAATAAGCAATCAAATCATACTAGGAAACAATAAAAACAATATAAGTTGAAAAGATACAAGCAATATGGATATAGCCATAAGTGGGAAGAGATAGGTACTAGTAAGGATGAGAAGAATAGTAATACAGTCTTTATAGTTAGACTATTATACTTAGTAGTTAGACCAGACTATTGTCCCGGTCTTCACAGAGATCCATTAGCAGCCATAATATCAAAGCTCTTGGGAGCAGACAAGCATGTGGATTCTGTTTATCTAACAATATTGCGCCAAGATGCTATCTCCTTTGAGAACTGTCCCTGATTTCCTCTTATTATGATTACTTATGTACATATATACATATAGCTCCATTTTAGGTTAACTTGAAACTTGCACATGAGCAATTCATTACTTGTCCAACATTCAGTTACCGGACATAACTTTTATCATAATTGATCTCTTCTATCACCTTTTACCAATAAAATTGTCAGTTTTATTTGTATGTTCCATCTGATGATGTCCAAATCTATGTTATTTTGGTTGTTTGAAAATTGTGTTAGAAATTGTGTTAGAAATCATTGGATTGGCAAAACAGATTTAATTTATGTTTCTTAGGTCATACTTCAAAAATATCCTTATATTTGTTCAGTAGCAAGGTAAGTGCCATTTGACCTAAGGGGGCCATCAAACACTATAATCAATCATTTTATCTTAGCTATCCATGTAGTTTTCTAGGTCAAATGCAGAACTGGTTTCTTGGGAAGAACAAGATTAATACCATGAACACAGATGCCCTGCCAGTCATCAGATACTCTGTCAGTGTAGTGAGTGACCAAATGAGGACATGGAAGTTACTGGTGTAAGACCCAAAAGTTCTTCACAATGAATGGAGATTTCTATTCCAAGTCCACTACGCAGAGACTGTACACCAGACAGAAAGAGGGTGGGTTGGGTCTGGTGAATGTGAAAGCTGCTGTCCTGAATTAAAACCAGAAACCTTAGGAGATGGCCCTGAAAAATGAGCTGCTGAGAGAATGCTGAGACAGCAGCAGACATGGAAGGAAGATCAAGCAGAGGAAGCGCCATGGCAAGACAAATCCTTGCATGGGAAGTGCCGGCAAGAGATAGCTGATGTAGCAAACATTGGAGAATCCCACCAGTGGCTGGAAAGAGGTGCACTAAAAATAGCATTGAGGCACTGATCGTAGCAGAAAAAGAACAGGCTCTAAGCAATAGATCCATAGAAGCAGGTGTTTACCACACTAAACAGGACCTGAGACGCAGGATATGCAGAGAGGCCTCAGAGACAGTCCAACACATAGCATCAGGGTGTAAAATGGAGAGAAGAACAGAATATGCTGAACAACACAACCAAGTAGTTGACATTGTATACCAAAGCATCTGTACAATATAGAATTATATAGAATATAATTATATAGAATTTAAAGGATATATGTTTGTGTTTTTATTTTTATAGTGATAATGTACGGAGCCTTGGTGGCGCAGCGGACTAAACTGCTGTTAAAGTAGCACTTAGCTGCCAACTGCCTGCAATTACTGCGAGTTCAATTCTCACCAGGCTCAAGGTTGACTCAGCCTTCCATCCTTCTGAGGTAGGTAAAATGAGAACCCGGTTTGTGGGGGCAATAAGCTGACTTTGTATAAAATAGAACAAAAAGCCCTACTAAGCAGGTATATACAAAAGTATGAAGGCTATTGCTTAATGCATTGTAAGCCACCCTGAGTCTCCAGAGAAGGGCGGCATATAAATCAAATAAATAAATAAATAAATAAATAAATAAATAAATAAATAAATAAATAAATAAATGTACACTGAAGACGGAATTTAATTTCGTTGCACCATGTGTAATGACAATAAACTAAACTAAACTAAACTAAACTAAACTAAACTAAACTAAACTAAACTAAACTAAACTAAACTAAACTAGACTAATATTTGAGCTATGGTCAAATGGCAAAGAATGGGCAAAGAACCCATGAGACTTCCAAATCCAGACAGGCATACAGTTCCTGCCAATAAATCAGACATCATAATATTAGATCAAGACCAGGATTCAATAGTGGTGATATATGTAGAAATGCCTAGTGACAGCAGGAAGAAAGAGTATGAGAAGGTAGTAAAGCCTAATCGTAATCGTAACCCTAAACCTAACCCTAAAAAGGGAAGATGGAAGACTGGACAAACATTGTACAGGATGGTGGGGTCCTGCAATGGCTTTTTAAGGAGAGGATGAAACCACAACCTTTTTAAATGACACCAGGAATACCCCCTTCCTGAAGCATAAATTAACCATTGTCAGCAGCTATTCACATATGTCACCTCTAGGGTGGCCTTGACAAGCCAGGAGGACATGGGTTTAATTCACAGGTGGCCATGCTTACAGCCTCAAGGACCCTGTCTATTTCCTCAGGTCCAACAGGATCAAATGGATAAGTTCACTCCCCAGGCATTACCAAAGGACCTACCCTATGCTTGGCTTCCAACTGAGAATGAATCCAAGTGATTTTTTCCACCAGCTGCACAATAAATTCCTCTGGGCAGACCTGAAGGTGCATCCCCAAACCCCTCTGGTTAACCTTAAGTAAGGGTCTCAGTAACCTTAATTAAGGTTACCTTAAATAAGGGGACAGAGGTAACTTCCCCCTTCGATCAAATTGCCTCTGCTCTGACAAGAAAATCATGTTTGTTGTGTGGCCATTATTTTGAATTGGGATGTAAATGGTCTGTGATAGGCCTTGGAAACAGCTCCTGAGTTGTTTCCAAGCCCAACCCAAGCAATGGCAAATTGAAGTCCCTACAATCATAAAGGAAACTTTGCTGCCAGCCCTGAGGCAGCCTCAGACAGTTCAAGTAGAGAGGATATACACAGCAGGGAGGCTGGTACAGTAGCAACAATCTCAAATGATCCTGCTAATCTATATTTAATAATATGTGTAATATACACTCCCTTTTTAAATTCATCATTATCCTGTCTTACCTTTCCTGGAACCTCAGCATTACAAATCTCACAATACTTCTCCAAAGGGGAAAAAAAAACATAATAGCTTACTTTGCAGCCTAATTTGAGGTGTTCTTAACTCCACCTCAAGCTTCCTTTACAAGTTAAGGAAGTAGATTTGCAGAGCTATTAAACATTGTCCTGAAATCACTAAAATTGTCTACTGTAGTCATAGCACAGAATGCATCCCTAAAGTTAAATTGTCAACCTCATCTTATCCAACCTTTATACCCCATAGCATGCTGTAGTGCTTCTGTACAGCACTGGGCTTATTCGTGACACCTCCTTGAATGAGGAAGTCAATAATGCAATATGTTGATTGTGTGAAGAAAAGTAAAAACTCTGAATGAATACAAGAGTCTTCTATTATTCACAGCATTATTATGGAAAGATGCCTAGTACTCATAAAAGATAAATGAGGTATGAAGCATAAAGGGTGGGAGGTGAGCTAAAAACTAGCAAGAGAAGCAGAGAAAAAAGGAATGAGAGAAGTGGTGTTAAATGTAATAGAAGTTCCTTCTTTAACTGGCAAGGGAATGCAAAAGACATCAAAGCAGTTTTCCCATAAATCTATATGAAAATGAACTTCAGAGACTACTTTCCTTCTTTTATTGCTTTAAGTTCTCTTGCAGGCTGAAAAGGAATATACTTCAGAAGCTTTTCAAATTGCTTTGAGATATATAATAAACCAAGCCTATGTGGAGTTAAAGTTTATAGCTGCTTCTTCCTTATCCTCGTCCTCCTCTCGTCCTCTTCCTTCCAACAACAACTCTTCTCATCCTTTTTGTTTTTCTGGGTATAGATTTAAACCCATACAAACTCCTTTTTTTTTCTCCTCCGTAAAATTTATTACAGACAGAAGCCCCTGAAGACAATTTTCCTAGCCCTGCCACTATATTTCACTTGACAGGGCGATCATTAATAACTTCTCATCTGAGGACAGATATTCTATATTAATGCAGATAAATCAGATGCTGGGCTTTTAGAAAACATGGGGGCATTTATATTTTTTTTTTTGTACAGAGATGATTATGCCTAGAATTTCTCATTGTTCACAAGAGTTTCAGAATAAAACCAACAAAAGGAAACCTCAGTCCAAACGAAAGTTGAAAGTGCCTCATTTAATACATTAAATTGCATTTAATCAAGACCACGCGCTCCACAAGTGGATTTGAATTGGTCAATTCCAAATTGACAGTCAGAATTCAGATGTATCCCATTGTGCCTTCCTGACTTCCTTCTGCTCACCCATTTCCATTTAATCTACATGGGTGATTCTAGGTGTCAGGGATATTTGCACAAGGGGTCAATACACAATAGGGCCCTGACCATTTTTTACATGTTTGGTATATATAGCATATTGTCAAATGGTGTGGGGCTTCCATGTCAAAGCTGCCATCTTGATTTTTTTTTTTATTTTTGGACACAACCCATTGCAAACATCCATACTGGGAAGGCTTAGTTAAGCTTAAAAAGTTACAACAAATGCTGCAACTTCCCTCCACTTCCATCTCAACTCCATTTTTTAGCACTAGTATTTCTTCTCAATGGTAATTGTGAATTATTGTAATTATTAATTCCAGTCTTGTTGGGTACAAAAAGAATTGGCAAACCCATCAGTGTCAAGTACTGACAAAAAGGATAATTTTCTGTTCCAAAAATGGCATAATTTCACCAATTTTCTGAGGCTACAAAGAGTTTTTTCTCTAGAAAGATTCACATCAGAGTTCAGCCTTAAGGGTTTCTGAATCAATGTTTTAAGAATTAGCCACTTAATGCAGTGAGAAACACATTTAAGTAACTGATACAAGAGTGCAAAACAGCTCTTTTTAGCAGATATTTTGCAAACCTGTAGGGTACATCTGACAACTGTTCAAAGCATTATAAGCAGTGATAACATTATAAATGCAGTGAACTGGTCACTGCTACGTCTCTCTGGGGATTTATTTTTTTTAACAGCCCCTTTGAAAGATCATGTGAATATTCCGATAGTTTCCAGTTAAGCGGGGGGGTGGAGGAGCTTTTCTTAAAATGCAAAAGACTTATGCAAATATTTGTTGGGGGTGGGAGGAATGTAATATAGCCCCCTGAGTTAAACTGTTTACTGGGAAAAGCTAGCATTTAATTCATTTCTTTGTTAAAGTCTATAAAACAGAAATATATTCTGAAAACAACAGCAGAGTTCAGTACTCCAAAGAAAATGCCAGCGAGAGTAGAATTTGCTGAAGGATAGGTTTGTAAATAAGAGTTCACACTGTCTTACGCAATGATGTTTTCTTCCTATTTTATTTTAGCATGCCTTCAGATAAGGTCAGCTCAGTGGTTAAGATGCTGGGCTTGTCAGCTGGAAAGCCAGCTGTCTGGGTTCAAGACCCGTCACCCATGATGGGATGAGCTCCCGCCCTCATCCTAGCTCCTGCCAACCTAGCAGTTCAAAAACATGCAAATGCAAGTAGTTAAATAGATACCACTTTCAGTGGGAAGGTAACAGTGCTCTGGGACATCATGCTGACCACATGACCATGGATATGTATCCAGACAGTGGTGGTTCAATGGCCTTGAAATGGAGATGAGCACCACCCCTACAGTCGGCAATGACTAGTAGAGTAAAATCCACATGGATTTCTTCAGTTGAAGCCAGTGCTCATTTTATAACATTGCATCGAGTCAAAACTAGACACTCTCATTATTTTAACAAGAATAGCATTCTTTTCCCCTTCTCCCATTGAATCAAATATCTTACCTTACAAATCATTGTTTGCTTTCAATTAATTGATTTGGATTAAATAAATTTGGATTGATGGGAGAAGGAGAGAGTACCAAAAGAAAGTATTCCACTTTTCACTCACACTTTTCTAAATTTCTCAAGGAAGATAGTTGGGAACTGTTTATAAAAACACATATTTGTATCAAAATAGTGTAGAAAATTGCACTGATGAAGCTTCTTGGATAAGAAGCGAAATATCTTCTTCTTCTTCTTCTTCTTCTTCTTCTTCTTCTTCTTCTTCTTCTTCTTCTTCTTCTTCTTCTTCTTCTTCTTCTTCTTCTTCTTCTCCTCCTCCTCCTCCTCCTCCTCCTCCTCCTCCTCCTCCTCCTCCTCCTCCTCCTCCTCCTAATGTATTCCTGCAAGTGCAGGATCTGCTTTTCAGATGATTGAATGCCATTTTGCACAGTCAGCTGTGTCTCCAGGCCAAAGGCCCACGACTTGCATGTCTTTGTTGATGGGGTCTTGCCATCTCTGTTTTGGGTGCCTGCAAGGTCGCTGGCCATTGACTTCTAGTAGGCATTCTTGGCAATGGTGGAAGGTGCTGCTCTCAGGATATGTCCATACCTGCAGACCCAGTCTTCTCTCATTTTCTTTATAATTGATGCCACACAAAAATGTTGTCGAATGGTGTCATTTGTGATGTGGTCAAGAAGGGAGATAACCAATATCCAATGGAGCATTTGCATTTCCATGGCATGGAGACAGCTTTCAGTCCCTGATACAGTGCAACAGGGCAGATGGTTGTCTTGTAAATTTAAGATGGGTTGGCATTCGTCCATCACATAACACACCAATGAGTTTTCACCAATGCATCCAGTCTGCATTGACCCTTGCTCGCACTTTGCCATTGATGTTACCATTGCCTTGGACGTGGGATCCCAGATACTGAAAAATGTCCACCTTCTTTAGGTTTTCTCCATTGATTTGAAGCAATAGTGAATGACAATAGCAGCACAAAAATAACAGAAGTAGAATAGAAGTAATAGTAACATTTTCTCCTTGTATTATATATTGACAATGTGAGGGTGAAGGACAGAAGTGATTACAAATTTATGCAATAAACAAATACATCCTACAGGTAGGGGTAGAGAATAAGAACTTGATTTCCTAGTCAAATATACTTGATATGAAAATTGGAAATAAGCCTAACTTTTTAAATCTAAAGTCTATCAGATTTCATAAGATGGTTCAGGGATAGAGAGTTCAAGATGCGGCGATTAAAATTAAAAGCTCAATCCTTAGAGCATTGTCTTAGAATTTGAATCAGTTTTAAAATGCTACGTATGCATTCTTGTAAATGGCCCAGATCTATTGGAATGGGTAGCATATAAATCTCTAAATAAATGAAATGAATCAATCAATAAAAATAAACCAGAGATACATATAAAGGATTTTGTCTTGCACTGGTGTGAGGGGTTTTATATATGAGCTTGTCAGCATATCTGGTACCGTGATTTTCGGATTCCTATTTCCAATGTTCTATAAAATGTAAGACAATATTAATATGTATTCATTCATATGAACAGCATGAAAGTCGTGTCTCTGTCAGCTTTTTCTATTCCACATCATGATTGAAAGTGTGAAGAGATTTTCAAAAGATCAACAAGACATTTGCTGCTCACTTTCATTATTTAAGTGAACAGAATTACATTAGCTCAATATAATTAGCATTGTGTATGTGAAATGGAAGAGCACCCTTACATAGTTGGGGTCTACTTTTGATGTCTTTCACTTAAATATGCTTCTCTAAAAGAAGACTTGTCATATTTTCTGATTCTTTGGTTAATTAAAATTGAATCCCTACAGTTGCATGTCAACAAAATGAAATCCCCTGCTAGGTTGTTTACATTTTCTGATGTAATACTCTGGGTTGGATTAGAGAGTCAAATAAGTGGGGATGGAGGATGTGGAAGTTGCATTTCTGAGGCAACTTTGAAAACTGAAATAAAGCCATGGACAGATGCAAGAATACCACGGGTGAAAGAGATCAGAGGGGCAAATGCTTAAGCTTCTGTTTTGCATATTAAAATTATAATCCCTTATATCTGAATGTGAAATGGGCAGAATATAAATTTGATAAATAAATAAAAATGAAAATAATGCTTTGAGGTAAACCTAATGAGCTCTACTCTAAAGTAACAATCTATTGAACCAATTCACATCATGATCTCAATATAAATGCTTGTGTGGGAAGGCCCCCCTCCTAGAAGAATGAAATATTTTGAAGAGTATTAAAAAGGCAGGATATTATATTTTCCCAAAGGGAGAAATGGAGAAACATGCTCTTAAGGGAGACAGAAACCAGCCTCAGTCTCCCTGCCCCAAGCAGAAACTGAGGAGGCTAGCTTTTAGAAATGCAGATTTGGTAATCCATTCAAAACTCCTTGGCAGAATGGTAGGATTAGAAAGCAGCCCCTCACCGAAGATCCAACACAGGACAAAAGCCATTAGCCACAATAGGAATTGCCCAACACCCTTTCAGAACACAAGTTCCTTCTTTGCACCACCCCCAGAGCAGTCCAAACTTTAAAGTCACAAAAACCTGCGAGCTCAGATAAACAATAAACCAGAGATTGACCAGATTAGCTCAGACAAACACCTAGGGTTTGCATTTCTTTTGTCTATAGAGCCAGTTATGACCCCCTACATGACCCCAAGGGAAACTGACAACAGCCAATAGAATTTTAAAGGACATGTTCTTGCACAGGAACAGGAAGGTCAAACACAAAGGAGCCTTGGTAGTACAAGGGTTTAAGGCACCCTGTTATTAAGCTGCTTAAGACCAGCTGCCTGCAATTACTGCAGGGTTCGAATCTCGCCAAGGCTCAAGGTTGACTCAGCCTTCCATCCTTTCTAAGGTAGGTGAAATGAGGACCCAGTTTGTGGGGGCAATAAGCTGACTTTGTATAAATATACAAAAGGATGAAGGCTATTGCTGAGCACATTGTAAGCCGCCCTGAGTCTTTGGAGAAGGGCGGCATATAAATCAAATTAAAAAAAAAAAAAAACAAAGCCCAAAGAAGGTATAAAAACCCACCCACTCTCAACTCCATTTTGTCAGCTGCCCAGAATCACATGTGGTTGGTGGTTCTACTTCATCAATAAACCTTTCTTTCCATGTTTCCCGTGACTTTCTCCCAGCTTGGAACTGAACCAGATGGATTTTCTTTCAAACATTTGCATGGAGAAGGAGTTAAATTTAACATAAAAGGGGCATTGGTCCTACCTGATACGCCCCTTCTCGTTGAGTGGAGACAGCAGCCAGACGTGGACAGAGGATGGACTGAGCCTGTAAAATCTTCTTAAATCCTTCCCCTGTTGCTAGGGCACCCAGTTTTTTTGTCGAAGGAGAAGGAAACAGACTTGGTGTGTGGAAAGAAAAACAGGAACAACAAATGAGATAAAGCAAACAACAGAATGACCAGACTGAAAAACCAGGGCGGGGCTGGCTGCTGTCTCCACTCAACGAGAAGGGGCGTATCAGGTAGGACCAACGCCCCTTCTCCCTTGAGGGTGGAGACAGCAGCCAGACGTGGGACATACCAAAGATCACTGTCCCATTTCACGGGTGGGAACAGTCTGGGCAGAAGACCCCTCCCGAGTTTCAACACCCTGTAATACACGCCTCCCAAAATCAGCCTCTGCCGAGGCGAACTTATCTAGTTTATAATGTCTAATAAAGGGTGAAGGAGACTTCCAAGTTGCTGCCCGGCAGATCTTGAACAAGGAGGCCTTCGCCGCCCAAGCCGCCGTGGTTGCAGCACTTCTGGTCGAGTGGGCTGTAACAGAAGCAGGAGGAGGCAATGACCGGAGCTCGTATGCTGTTGTAATCGTCGCACGGATCCACCGCCCCACCGTGGAGGAAGTCACTCGTTGACCTAAGGAAGATGGTAGAAATGAAACAAATAGTGATTCTGTCCGCCAAATATCAGCAGTCCTCCGGAGGTAGAGGCTCAGTGCCCGGCGGACATCCAATGTGTGTAAACGGCTCTCCACTGGATCGGAAGGAGAAGGATAGAAATCTGGTAAGACCAGTTCCTGTAAACGATGAAATGGAGAGTTAATCTTAGTTACAAATGTAGGGTCCAATCTGAGGACCACCCGATCTTCATGAAAAACACACAAATCATTTCTAATGGATAAGGCTGCTAGTTCCGAAATTCGATGCACAGACGTAATTGCAACCAAAAAGGCCACCTTGTCAGACAATAAACGCAAGCTGACCAAATCAAGAGGCTCGTATGGCAGAAAGAGCGAAGGTCAGGGGCCATCCGGATCTCCAGGGGAAGCTGATTCCACAGAGTAGGAGCACCCACAGAGAATGCCCGCTCCTTGGGAGTCACCAGCAAACACTGTCTGGTCAATGGGACCCCAAGAAGGCCCTCCCTGTGAGAGCACACCGGGCGATAGGGAGCTGCCGCTGGCCGCAGATGGTCCACCAGGTATCCCGGACCTAAGCCATGTAGGGCTTTATAGGTAATTACCAGCACCTTGAATCTCACCCGGAGGGCAACTGGTAGCCAATGTAGGTCCCGCAGGAGGGGTGTAACATGAGAGTGTCGGGACACTCCCATCACTACCCGCATTCTGCACCAGCTGAAGCTTCCGGGTGGTCTTCAAGGGCAGCCCCATGTAGAGAGCATTGCAGTAGTCAATCTGGGAGGTGACGAGTGCATGAGTGACTGTGCGCAGGTCATCATGGTCCAGGTAAGGGCGCAACTGGCGCACCAGACGAATCTGAGCAAATGCCCCCCTAGTCACGGTCATAACATGGTCGTCCAGAGTCAACCATGAGTCCAGGAGGATGCCTAGATTGCGCGCCCTTTCTACAGGGGGCAACACCTCACCCCCTATAGCCAATGACAGAATATTCTCCTGGAACCACTGGTATCCACAGCCACTCCGTCTTGGCAGGGTTGAGCTGAAGCCTATTCCTCCCCATCCAGAGCCGCACCGCTTCCAGGCACCTGTATGTCAACTTATATGTCAACTCAGGAGCGATTCCCTTGACTTGAGACTTGAAACAAGAGCAGACAGCCCACCATCAGTGGGGGTACTAAACCCACTTTTGCTTCTCCTCTAATCTCGAGGATAAAATTGTACTGCCAAAATGGTAATTTCTGGAGGAAAGGTTTTCTTTCTTTTTAACAACAATTTAAAGTGATACGTTAAGTCTCTGAGAAGCTTAGCAAAAATGTAGTGTCTATTGCTCCAAAGTACTTAAGTCATTGAATTTGGACCATTGAGACTTAAGTCCTGACCCAAGCAAGCCTTCATTGCTAACTTGGGGCAATCTGTTATATTATGTGAGATATAAAGAGCAGAGGGTGGGGAATGTTTTTGGATTGGAGTCATTGTACTGATGCTAATGAGCATACCTCCTATAGCTTTCAGGACTGCCCCTCCAAAAAATGATTTAAAGAGGTAGATGTTCCTGCCACAGCAATGAAGACTTTCCACATCCACTTACTCAAAAAGATTCTTAGATTTTTTTTAGGGTCTCCGATGAATATCCTGTTTGAATCTAATGTCACATTTCTGAGTAAATATAAATAGCCTGCTTGTTTCCCTACTCAGGCAGAAATATTTTGCTTGCAAGTATATTGCTCGTGCTTGAATACTCTACTTCTACTTAGAGAAATTCTAATTATCCTTGCATTTTGAATAAGCCTAGAATACTGCACAGAGTTAGAAAGGGCCTTAAAGATAATGAAGTCCACTTTTCCACTCCTGGTGTGGAAATTTCAGCATCCCATCAGATCATTCCTGCTTTAAAAAGTATCTAACAAAGGAAGGGTTCAGTCTTTCAAGGCTAGTTGGCTAACTTACTTTTCTAGCAGTTTGAATCCTTTATTTTGGATCCTACCAACAGAAATAAATTTTCCTTTTGCTCGCATGTGAATTGTTCGCAATAGTAACACTCAGTAAAGAATCCTGTTTTCTGTGCTTTGCTTTGCTTTGCTTTGCTTTGCTTTGCTTTGCTTTGCTTTGCTTTGCTTTGCTTTGCTTTGCTTTGCTTTGCTTTGCTTTGCTTTGTTGTTCTTGTTTTGTTTGTTTTGTTTTGTTTTGTTTTGTTTTGTTCCGTTCCGTTCTGTTTCTCCATGCCATAGACCCTTTAATGCTTCAAATCTATAATTCTGAAATGTAATGACACTACCTCTCCTCCCCTCTCCAAATTATAACAAAGAGATGTTAAGTTTCTCCTTGGCTTGATTCAGTTGTTTTACCTACACACAACCAAAGGTCCCAAATGGTCACCTGCTTCCTCCAGGGACACCATTTCATCACCAACACTTTCCTTAAAGATTGGTTTTGAGAGTGCCATCAGATTGTCCCTGGCTATCTAATTTTCCCTAGCCCCACCTTCCACTTGACCAAGCCTTCTTAACACTTTGATATGAGATGTTGAAATCCAAATCCTTAATTGCTATTCCATTTTCCAAGCATCCTTGGCTACTATTCCTTAACCCACCCTGAGCAACAAGGGGCAGTGTTGTGAAACTGGAAAGATGACAGGGCCTTTGTCTGGCTTTTGGAACAGGTAATTCAGGGATATTAGATCTCAAACGTATGTGCCAATACTTCAGTGGCTTATGAGTCATCACAGCTGGGAGCATTTTGAAATAGTTATGTGTAAGATACATTTATTAAAAGGTCAACCATTTTTTTCCCTTACTCCTACAGGAGAATTTTAGACATTTGTTTCAAATGCCAGGGATTATAGTCTTCCATTCTGCTTCTCACACCTAAGCAACACCATCCATTTCAGCACCATGACCAGAGGCAATTTGTTCTGAATTTATGAACAAATGACAAATTAAAAAGGAAGAATGAAAACAAAACACCAAACCATATGCCAGACGTCCAATAAACTACGTGCTTGGAAAGGGCATAGAATTGTGAGATAATGAACATTTATTATTTTGTAGCTCCAAGCTTTACAATAAGTTTTTAACAGAGCACTCCTATGCCTTTCTATTCAGAATTCCACTGAGATTAATAAAACTTACTCCTAGGTAAGCAATTATAGGACTAAATCCTAAAATTCAATCTTTTAATTGATTAAGATCCATTAAGAATTTTAATTAGTAAAGTTCAGCAATAAACAGACAAGAAATGGAAAGGGACCTGCAATTGAATACTATACCATACTATTTTTGGAGATCTCAGTGTTTTTCTTTTTCTACATTTTTTCTCTATTTCATTCTCTGGTTGTTTTAGAAGTTCCTTTAGAAGTTCCCCAAGACTTCCACTTTAGGTCTTTAATATTAAATAATATTAATATTCTTTAATATTGTTGCAAGATAACAGTCAGCCCATATTTCCATGTTTCCAGATCTGAAAAAGTTCTCTGGGAAGCGTTGCTATCACACCTTTGAGGAAGAAAAACATAGGGAGTCAAGAAGGCTGCAGAAAGCTATGGAGGTTTACAGTGAAAGATGGAATTCTTACATGCATCCAATATCTAAGATAAATGCAAAAAACAAGCATTCCACTGCAACAGGATTCTCCAAAGTCTTCAATATTGACCCACAAGGGGATCAATATTCCTATTGAATATATTCCTATTGGGCTCAAGGAGTCAATGTTGTTATTGTTGATTAGTATCTAATCATAGCTAATATCAAATTAGATAAAGAAATATTTATTATGTTAATTTTATATAATGAACATTTGGGGATTGTTAAACAATCTAAACCTTTACAATGGGATCAATAGCTGAAGAGTTTTTTGACTTCTATACTACAGAGATAAAGTTCACGGAAAACATGGTAGTTAACATGGGGATTTTCTGAAGCCATCTATAATAACTATTATTTTCTCTACTTTCTTAACTTTTTTAATGATTGGAACCTAGGAGTGTATTTTACCAAACCAGGTTCCTCTAGTTTGCTTTTAACCTTGCAATTGACTGACAAGCTAGTAATGTTGATGGGATATTTACCCTACATTCCAACAGGATACCCCATAACAAAAGAAATATAAGCTTACATCTTTGCAGTTCCTGATTCAATCAAATAGAGTGAGAGTAGTTCAAAACAGGGTTAAGAATTGGGTGTGTGTGTACATTTTACTGACAGGAAAAATGATAACATTGAATTGGAGATCTAGATGTGTCGGAATAGCTTGCAAACGTACAGCCATGGATTTGAACTATCCTGCAAAGAAGGAGTTCACTGGTGAACATTTCCTGGCTCTTCCTCCACTTCCTGATTTTTTTGAAAAGACTCTCAAGAACACCTTGAATTTTGAAATCAGGTCTTTCAGGGTCCAGTAGAATTCACTCTATTTTATTCATCAACAAAGACTTCACCAGTTTTGGATAAAAAGCTTCTTTCCAAGCTTCATTTTATTTGTGAGAAACAAGATCTATATTTCACAATGAAAAAAAAAAATCAGATCCTATCAAATGGAAATTTTGCTGCATTTTACCTGCTCTGTACTTTCCTACCTGTCACACGAGATCAACAACAACCCAGCAGTAATGTGCTTCAGAGTCCTGAAACATCACTTCTTCTCTTACCATTTGAAAGCAAACCCCTCCTCCTGATTCTCCACTATGCGTAACACCATTCCAGCAAATTTGTTCTTTGTATTATAGGAATTTCTTTCTCATTGGGAAGCCTGCTGCCATAATCCTCAATCTCCCTGTTCTATTTCACTCAGCTAGCTCAGGGAGAAACCTTCAAACAGAGCTTTGTTGCCTTGATAGCTTGCTACACTACGAAGAATTGGTGTGGTAACACTTTTCACGAGGCTAGGCAGATCAGCACTATGGTGAACCTAAGATTTTGTGCTTCTCTTTTTATTACAACGAGGTTGGACAGTTGAGACCAGTTCTTCTGAGGCAGAGAGAGTAAGCATCGATAGGCTGGTGTTCTCAAGGTTAATTGGCTAAGTGAGGTTGAATTATATTTGGGATCTGTGGGGATTGATGACAAACTAGGAGGAACATGGGCTGGAAAATGTAGTGGGAATGATTTGCAAGTAAAAAATTTGAGGATTGCAGAGTTTGATATTTCAATGCAAAAAAATATTTTAATCAGTTAATTGATGAAAAGACAAATGTCTATTCGGTGATACTCTACTCAATGGACAATTTTAATCAAATCCTTTCTATTTGTCAACAATAGAACATTTGTACATCAATTATTAAGAAACTGATGTACTGGTTTCCATTAGAATAAGTCTTTCTATTTTTTTTTTCCTTTCATGTGAAGTAGATAAACAAATGTTTGCTTCATGCTTTAACCAAATTCTGTTGATAAATGTGAAAAATGCAGCTGTCGAAAGAAATGAAAATGCTGCCCACTGATCAGCTTCCTAAAAGCACAACTTCCTAAACCTGAATATGAATTAGTCTCCCTAATGTGACAGCACATTCCAAGGCGTAGTTCTTAATATTCAAAGTATTTGCATTTTTGTGCAGTAGGTATTTCTGAGTGTAAATCAGATGGTTTTGATTAAGTGCATATGGGAGAGAGGCTCAAGAAATATGCTGGTGGAAATCAGAGCACATTCTGAAATGTGAAGCCTTTTGAAGCACAGAGAGCAAATATCTAAATATTGGGAAACATTGCAATATTCCTGGCACGCCTGCCTTCTGAAAGAACATTTTATTTTCTTGTCAGTGACTTTGGAATTTGCACCACAGTTGTTCAATGACTAAGGAAAGTCATGCCAAGAGAGATAAAGTTTTGTTTTAAGGGCAAAGACATAAAATAAGGACCAAGCAGAACAATTGTACACCTGTTTCCCATAGTAAAAAGGTATCTCAAATCTGCTTTTCCTTGAAAAATTTGGCCAGGGAATGTATTTCAAAAGCTCAATGGCCCACAACATTATCCCCAGTGCTCTGTGCTGTGTGCCTAATTGGGCTTTTTCACATTTGCATAAGCATGATGCTTCATGATTAATGCATGAGGCACAGCATGGAGCCCTGTACCAATTCATCTGTATATTCATCCCTGCATTATGCCAAAAGTGTAATCCATCATATCTGTAGCTATGGTTATGTTATTGAAAATCAAACTCTATAAATTTAATTTTAAAATGCCATATGCAACTTAAAGCTCTTTTGTCTGAAGAAGAGGAAGAGGAAGACTTAAGTGTTCTGCTGCCTACGATACATATACCCATGTTGTAATGACAGATCCATCTCTCTCTCTCTCTCTCTCTCTCTCTCTCTCTCTCTCTCTCTCTCTCTCTCTCTCTCTCTCTCTCTCCTTTATTATTATTTTCAAAATGAAGTATCAAGTGTGTCATTATACTGCTGGGAAGTTTACAAGATCAGTTAAAACATGAAGATATTGTTGTATTAACCTAATTAGTATTTCTTCTCTTTACTCTTGGGTCTGCTTTAACTTGATCTAAATGGCAAATGGTTCCTCTAAAAGAGCAACAGGGTGTTAATAATTCAACACCACATCCTCTCACAGATGGACAGTGAACCCTAAAGTGAAAAAGTGATGACAAAATAGAAAGTGAGTAAAAATGAAAATGGAAAGGAATTTTAATCTAACTCAAATCAGATATGCATAAAATGCTCCATGTTACATTGGTTTTGCTCCACCGTGTGAGGTGTAAACTTGGTTTGTAGATGCAGATATTGAAGTATCATAATCATCTTATTGTTCTTGAACCTTTTATGGGTTAAAGCCTCCTTTAACCCATAAAAGTTTGGGTCAGAAGCATGAGACTCTCTGCTGCATTAATTTTCTACTTGTTATTTTTTTTTGTTTTGCCTCTTTCTTTGCTTTTCATAGCAAAGCATTACAGCTTTTGGTCTGTATTCTAAATCATACAGTATTTTACAATCACAGGATTATGGGATTGTAGCAGGGGTGAAATTCAAATTTTTTCCCTACTGGTTCTGTGGGCATAGCAGGGGGAGGATACTGCAAAATTCCCATTCCCTCCTCTCTCCTAGGGGAAGGATATTGCAAAATCTCCATTCCCACCCCACTCTGGCGCCATCCAGAGGTGGTATTTGCCAGTTCTCTGAACTACTCAAAATTTCCAGAACCTGCTGTATTTCACCCCTGGATCGTAGGAATTTTCCTTGCATGGGTAAAGCAGGCAATATCTTATTTAATACAGAGGTAAATGACAACATAATGAGGTATCCATAGGACCCAGTATTGAATTCCATTGAATTTGGATTTTCCAATCCTGGGATGAGACAGAATGAAGTCAAGCAATGGCTTATTCTTCACTCCTCAAAACTCACTCCTGAATTTTATGGATTCTGGGGATCAGCCAGAGAAACAGTTATCCCCTCAAGTAAGTTGAAATGCCTTTCGGTTTTCATTCTACAAAATATAATTATAAGCCACGGAACAAATGTCTGTGGAGATGAATGTCATCAGTCATCCAGGTCATAGTTGTCCCAAAGGTGTTTTTTTTTCTTCAAAAGGCAATTGGACTGCTTTGTTTTTCAAAGAAAGAAGAAGAAGAAGAAGAAGAAGAAGAAGAAGAAGAAGAAGAAGAAGAAGAAGAAGAAGAAGAAGAAGAAGAAGAAGAAGAAGAAGAAGAAGAAGAAGAAGAAGAAGAAGAAGAAGAAGAAATAATTTCGCTTCTCATCCAAGAAGCTTCATCAGTTTTGGGGGCAGAATGGAAGGATTCGTCCATCCCCCACCATCAGAACTGACAAAGCTTTGTGGATGAGAAGCAAAATGTTTTCTTCTTCTTGAGGAAAAAAGAGACCAATTGCCTTTTGAAGAAAAAAAACCACCTTTGAGACAAGCCATGGAATGTTTTGTTAAAAAAATATTTTTTCTTCTAATTAATGGAAAAGGCAATTGATTAAAAATATTGGAGAAAATGAAATATTGATGGCTAATCTAATATTGGTACACTTACCTGTCATGCAACTTCAAGAGGAGAATTATGAATTATGCAAACATTATAATATTCTTGGGAAGGCAGAAATGTATTACATGAAAAAAGGGTTGCTGGGAAAAAGATCATATTCTATTCTCACTCCTGAATTGTTTCACTTAAAATACTGCTGCCCCATTCCTTATGATTATGTAACAGATAAAAAAAATAATTGCAAATAATCTAAACTGGGTGCAAATATCTGCACTAGAATTGATTGTTACCTTGCCCTCTGAGGATGCCAATACCAATGAGACCAAGGTACTTCTTTTCTGTGATGTGTTGCTTCTTAGAACTTTTATTGATGCCTAGCTCTTGAAAATGGAAAGCAGATATAAATAATAATGGGGTGGTATTGGAGTAGCTGTCTACTGTATATATATTGTGTGTATATTCCATCCAAGTAACTACAGAAGCCTTCAAGTAGCTGTAGTTGCTTCATGGCTTCTGCAGCAAATCCAGAATGGTACTGAAATATCTTGACAAATGCTTTGTGCAGTGCCAATATATATTAGGTAAATCTTTGTGCATGTTTTCTTCTGACCACGATTCATTTGTAATAAGCCTATATCTATCTGCCTGCCTGCCTGTCTGTCTGTCTGTCCGTCCATCTGCCTGCATGCTTGCTGCATGTCCTTCTTTCCACCCATCCATCCATCCATCCATCCATCCATCCATCCATCATCATCCCCCTCTCATCTATCTATCTATCTATCTATCTATCTATCTATCTATCTATCTGATCATCTATCTATCATCTATCTATCTATCTATCTATCTATCTATCTATCTATCATCTATCTATCTATCCATCCATCATCTGTCATCTGTCATCTATCATCTGTCTATCTATCTATCTATCTATCTATCTATCTATCTATCTATCTATCTATCATCTATCTATCTATCTATCTATCTATCTATCTATCTATCTATCTTCTATCTATCATCTATCTATTTAGTAAGCCTTGATGTTTTGTTCTGACCATAATTCATTAGCAATAAACACAGGTCTTACATTGCAGGCTGTAGAAGATAGAGTATTTATTAGTTCAATTTATTTATTAGTTCAATTTATATGCCGCCCTTCTCCGAAGACTCAGGGTGGCTTACAATGCACTTATAGCAATAGCCTTCATTCTTTTGTATATACCTGCTTATTAGGGCTTTTGGCCCTGCATAAGCGGTGTTTCTACAAAGTCAGCTTATTGCCCCCACAATCCAGGTCCTCAATTTACCTACCTCGGAAGGATGGAAGGCTGAGTCAACCTTGAGCCTGGTGAGATTTGAACTTGCACTAATTGCAGGCAGCTGGCAACTAAGTACTTCATAACAGCACTTAGTCCGCTGCACCACCAAGGCTCTTGATGTAGTAGCAGAACTTGGGAGTGGAGTCAAAAGAGGAATCAGACTAGAGTATCTATGTAGTCGGAAAGTCCAACTGTTCTCGAATTCCATTAACCCTTAGCTGGCATCAATGCTAATTGTTAGTAGATTCCTGTGCATAGACATGAATAGTAATAAATCATTTTCGTTGGAATTTCATGTGATCCTGGTCTTGCACACCTGACACAGGTCTTTCTTTTGGTAGCATTTTCATCCTCTTGTTTTCTAAACAAGTGTTCATACAATGCACATTTTTGTATCTTATATTCACTTACTATAATGAATTACCAGAACATGCATACAATTATGATCCACCTTTAAATGTAGAAAATTCATGACTTTAAATGTTGTGGTTAGGAAAGAACTTAGGTTGTTTTTGCTAAATCCAAAACCAGATAAGCCAGCTTTTCATGGAATTCATAAAACTGGTGCTAAAAACACATCAATAATTCTAATATACATCAATGAGTCAAAGAACAGAATTAATGAAATAATCAAAAGTTAGAAGACTATACTTTTTACATAGAATTGCAAGGATCTTTTATAAATTATGCCTGGGAATACTTGGAAAATAAATTTATTTTTAATGCCTTAATCACTAAAATCTTGTGATCAGATTTTAAAACCCATTTGAAATTAGATTCTTATTTAAAAGACTTCCGAAGAACAGACAGAAACAAAAATGCCACAAGAAAGTATTGAAAATAGTGTATAATAATAGTAAAATATCCAGTTAATTTGCATTTTTCAATTTAAGTCACACCAGCCCTGCCAGAACCAATATACTAAAGTTATATACTGGTCTTTTCTGAATCTCAATAGGCAATTTACTACATATATGAATAAAAAGTATCCGTGGCAAATTACATATCTGAATGAACTCCAGGATGTAATGAAATAAATGTTAAGTATGAAATAATGAATATTAATAGGTTTTGTCCTGTCAGTGTGATCATTCATTGATGTATAGAAGAATGCTTCATTCTTCAAAGTTCTAAAATATTCTCATTACATTTTAAGATGTCATCTGATATTAGAGAAAGCTTGTAACTATGAGCCAATTCAACTAGCAAACAAAACATTATCATGATAAAACACTTCGGCTTTTTTCATGTAGCAGATACTACCTGGGTAATTTTAATTTATAAATTATGCATATATATATTTTGCTTCCAAGGGATGTTCACTGGCAGCTAGGATGAATTTCTGAAGAATCAGATCCTAGAAAAATGGCAAGACTTTACAAGAAATTAAACTGAAGGAGCAGATATCAATATAATAGGAATTTACTTTTTTTACATGCTGAGTTACAGTTAGCTGTTTCCCACCTCATCTTCTCTTGCAGATTGGCAGCATAGTTGGTACCATGTGACATTTGAGATTAAGATTTCTGCTTCGTAGATATCAGTCTGGTCACTGAAACTTGGAGGATTTCCAACGATGCCTTAAGCTGAATTGCACTGAAATTGCACTGAAGTATTATCTTGAAGAGAAGCAACAAACTCATTTTAATGAGTCTTCCCACAGAATGTTATCCTGATCTGGAAGACCAGACATATATAATACATATAATATATTTAATATTTTTTAAAAAAAAACTACTGTTGAAACTCTTCTCTTGGGGCCCAGGTGCAAAGAGATGTCAACACCTGATAACAAATATCACCAGCTGGTGATGCAGAAAAGTATATTTGCTGTTTGCACACAGTTGAAGCAAAGCAGTGAAAGAGAAATTGCTAATAATTAATAGAACTGCAAGAATGTTCAGCTAAGAGCCAGTACAAATTTTGCATGTATTATGCATAGAATACCACATTTTTAATGCTAGTTCTTGCAGATAATAAGGCATACTGCCTTTTCCATTCTATTTCTTTTTTTTTTTTTTAACTTTCCAGATAATATTTTTGGGAAGAAAGTGCTTTATTTCTCCAAGCAAAGTTATGTTTTTAAAAAATTAAAGAGGCAGTGTATGATAGACGGTGGGGCCAGCCAGAAGTGGGATTTGGGGGGGTTCTCTGAACTGCACAGAATCTTAGCTAGAGATTCTCCCAAACCCCTGGTGGTATCTAGGGATGAAGGGACCATTTGTATTTGGCAGTTCCAGTATTCTTTTCCCCCTTAAACAAGAGGTTTAGGATTTCACATTGCAGATTCTAATTCTGATACACATCTGCTCTCTGAATGTGCTCAAGAAAAAAAAAGGGTGGGGAGCTATTGTGAATCTGTGGTACCTATTTTCTACTTTCTACTCCTGCTTTTCTCAATATATATTTGACAGGGTTTTCAGTTAGACAATTTTCTGCTGTTTTATTTTCTCTTCCTTATCCTCTTCGGATTGCTCTCCCTCCTTCATTTTTGAACATAAACCTTAATGAACTTATTTTAAAACAAGCAAATCTCTTTGACAACTTTGACAAGTATCTTAGCCTTTCTTTGGACTATTCCAAAGTGTGTGCATACTTTCTCAGCGGAAGGCTTCATGCACTCGTAGGGAAGCCAGCCACATGTATCCAAGAAACAATGCAATGTAGTATTAGAGACAACAGCTTTAATGGTTTTCATGGCACCTCTGTCTAATTTGTATCCTGATTTTGGTATTTAGCAGTAACAAGTTTAAGGCATGCTGTTATCTCTCCTGCCAGTTTACATCACCGGGGAGATGCAGAATAAGGAATATCTCACTTTCTCTGCACAGAGCCAATTTGAGGTGCAGTGTTAATTACAATGACTGAAGAAAAATCTTTAATAATTACCCTTCATTAACTTTGTGATGAACGAGGACTACCAGAACAAATGATGTTTATTGCAGAGAAATAAGTGAATGGGGTCACTATCTTTCTGCAGTTGTATATGGGAGGCGGGGGGGGGGGACAGAATAAACCAATAATACTAGTTATACATTTTCTATTTAATTAGGGGAAGATGAAAAACCAAACTCCCTTAAATCTGAAAATCCCTTAAGCCAAGACTCTAAGATGTATTCATTATTTATAGCTGCAAGAAGGCTTTAGAAGTGTAGTCATCAGGAGGGTGGACTTGTTTTTTTCCTCACAGAACTGTACAAAGATACGAAAAAGAATAGCAAGTTTTAAAAAAGAATAAAAAAGGAAGCACAGAGGTGTCCTCCTTTATGTCAAGATAGTAAGCAGAGAGCGTTTTGGATAATTAATTTAAACACAACCTTCATAACACTCATTAAGCACTATTGTCATCCTGAACTTGGAAAAAGTAAACTATCAGAAGAAAAGATATGCTGATATAAAAAAAATAATGTGCTTGAAAACTGAAATACAATGGGGCAGTTGTTAAATTTATATATAAAACAGCTGTTTCCTTCTAGCCACTGAAAAATAAGCTTGATTTAAGGGCATTTTGCTAAGTTTCAAGGATCTCTCACACACTAGAAACCTTTCTAAGCTTGTATCTATTATGACAGCATACACACAAAAAAGCTTGATAATTCACCTGTTGAATAACTTGCATCTGAAAAAGATCAATAACATTCACCAAGTTTACCCAGGTATTACATAATTCAAGCCAGAGCTGTAGTGAATCATAAAATGTAACCTCTGTAATTTAGAAATCCATAACTAGGTGAAAACAACATATACAATTTTAAGGGAAAAAATGCAGATTTCTAAAAATATGTTTGTCCCATACCAAACTTATCTTTTTGGAAAGCTGTATTAAATTACCTGATATTCTAGAGATTTATATTGATATTGATTGTTTACTAGTATGATTTGATTGCTTATTGTACCGTATGACTGTCACTGGGTGTTATGCCTTGTGATTCTTGACAAATGTATCATATATTTTTATGCACCATGCACCAAAGACAAATTCCTTGTGTGTCCAATCACACTTGGCCAATAAAGAATTCTATTCTATTCTATTCTATTCTATTCTATTCTATTCTATTCTATTCTATTCTATTCTATTCTATTCTATATATGTAAAAAGTAACTGGTAAATATGTGAAAAATAAAAGACCCTTTTATATTGTTCACAGATTGTTTGTACCATTTGCAAAAATGAAGGAAATATTTTAGAATGTTGGCTCTTTTTATAACAAATCACGTAAATCCTTCAAAATAAGGCCGAACATGGAGTGAATTTAGAAAAAATGTCCCTTTTTTACATATTTAATAGAGAGCTTAAAAGGACAAAGTCACAGGAAAAATGATTAGAAGTGTTATCATAATACAACATTTAGTCTGGTTGTTGATTAGAGCAGGAGAAATCTCTCTGGAAACTAATTTAAGATTGTTCAAGTACAACCAAAGAATGCCCCGGGCCCAATTTATTAAAAACAGGAAATATATATTTTATGTAGATTTGTCTTCGTAATGAGAAAGCAACTGCCTATTGACTTCTGAGTAGCTTGAATTCTTATTTCCCACAAAAGCTCTATGGTAAAATAACCATCATCACCATCAGAGACAGGGGACAAGAATGTTTTCTCCTCTCTGGGTTAGTCTTTTAACAAAAAGTACCTTATTCCTAGAAAACCTATTCCGAAGCTCTCAAGAAAAGAGTAAAAGTTTGATTTCAGGAAGTTTGCAGTTCTATACCGCTTCCAATATTTATACTACATATAGCAATGGGTGGAAACTAATCAAGGAGAGAAGCAACTTAGAACTAAGGAGAAATTTCCTGACAGTTAGAACAATTAATCAGTGGAACAACTTGCCTCTAGAAGTAGTGAATGCTCCAGTACTGGAAGTTTTAAAGAAGAGCCTAAGCAGGGGGTTGGACTAGAAGACCTCCAAAGTCCCTTCTAACTCTGTTATTCTAAAGCAGCAAGTCAATTATAGGAGACTCTGAAATTGAAAGTAATTTTCCTGCTGCTGAACTTTGCAACAGTATATTTTATTAATGCAGGGAATTGACTGTTGTAATAGCCTTTCATTTTTATTTTTTTTATTGGAACCATCTGCATCTCAATTTCTTTACATTTTACAATATAGAAGATGAGAATACATAAGTAAGGGAGGAGACACTTTAACAAGTAATCTAAATACAGATGGACAGGCCTATTGATTGGAACATGCATCTTGGTAGTGTAGCCAGCACTATGATTATTTGGTGGAAAACATCTGAAAAGACCAAGGACTCTCTTCAGAACTTCGAAATAACCAAGCTTATCAGATATCATTCTTGATTGTGTCCGTTGCTATTGCAAGAGATAATATGGCTTTATTTATTTATTTTCTTATTTATGGTCCAATTAAAATAAATCACATTCCCAGTTCATTCCCATATGATTTAATTACAAACCCAGCTGAAGTCATCTAAGCCAAAGCTTCTTGTTTAGTGGGGTTTTTTTTTACTTGCTGATGTTTGCCTGTCAGATGTGTATTGCTTTTTCAGATATAGAGAGGCTACAAAAGGAAAACCATGCAGTAAAAATTTCACTGCACAAATTTGTATAATATCATTACTTATGTCCCTTGGTGAGTGGTATTGCAGTTCATGCTTCAGAGATCATGAGCTGATTGCAAGAGGAGATTATATATTTAAAAAGAAGGGATTTGCCAAGTTGGTTGTGTAAGTGTTGTGATGATTGAACTGGAAAAGTGAAGCAATTCAAGGTGGGAAAAAATAATTAGAACAGAATAAACACCTTTATGTCCATGACCACTAATTTCTCCCTTAGATTTTCTAGACTTCCAGCTCCACCTAATTTTCGTTAAGACTTTTAATTTTTAAAATTAATAAATAAATTGGAACCTGACATGCTGTGAATTGAAATGGCAGCAGTGGCATTATTTCCAAGAATGTCCTGGCCCTCTATAAAATAAGATCAGATGACATAAGATCTGTAATAAGATCAGATCTGTAGGTATGTTTGATGATAACTAACCTTATAAAAGTTAGTAAGCTATAGCCCAGGGGTATCAAACTCGATTTCATTGAGGGCCACACCAAGGTTGTGTTTGACTTTGGGGGACTGGGGGGCATGGCCAGGGTGGGTGTGGGTAGCTCAACATCACTGGCTCCATTTTCTCTGGCAGAGGGCTGTAGGAGGCCATCGGGGCCAAAAACAGAGCCCAGTGGGCCATATGACCTCCCCAGGCTCGTTTTCACTGGCAGAGGGCTGCAGGAGGCCGTCGGGGCCAAAAACAGAGCCCAGGTGGGCCTCACACAGCCTCCCCATGTTCCATTTTTGCTGCCAGAGGCACCATGGGCTGGTCTGTTCACTGTTTCCAGTGTGGCCACGCGGGCCAGATCTGAGCATCAGATCTGACCTGTGGGCCTTGAGTTTGACAACTCTGCTGTAGCCCATTGCTTTGTATGAAAGTGTTCAATCTGCTGAGAAAAACAAACATACCAAGGGTGAAATCCAATTTTTTTCCCTACCGGTTCTGTGGGTATGGCAGGGAAAGGATGCTGCAAAATCACCATTCCCTCCCCTCCTGGGGGAAGGATATTGCAAAATCTCCATTCCCACCCCACTTTGGGGCCAGCCAAAGGTGGTATTTGCCACTTCTCTGAACTACTCAAAATTTCCACTACCGGTTCTCGAGAACCTGTTAGAACCTGCTGGATTTCACCCCTGAAACATACCAATAAGCAGGCAAAGATAATCTTAGGTGGTAAACAGCTTCCTGTGGTCCTGGATGACTTTTTTTTTTTTCATAGTCCTGGCAATGCTTCCGTAAATATTTAAGCCTCATTCCTGTGACACTGAATTTGGGAGTGCATTGGTGGCAAATTCTCAAATTCCATATATGCCCCAAAATGTACAGCTGTCCCAAAGTAAAATAGATAAAAGTACTGTCCAGTGACACTTAACAGGTTGGAATGTACCAACATTTTAACATGTTTGTTGTATTTTGGAGAAAGTCATCTTAGTTTTTGCTCAGTGATTAAAACCATTCCAATTTCTTCTCTCTGTCTTTGGTCTTTCTTTTGTTTTGTTTAATCTTTATTGTCTCTTTAAATGCAAACCTTATGACAAGTAGAAATAATGGTTGTGGACAAAAAGGATTGAATATGAATTTCAGGATTAAAGAATAAAACAAAAGATACTGAAAATTCCAGGAACAGCACACTGTTAATTCCAAAAGCCTATTTTCTGTCATTTCTAATCTAACATGTCTCATTTCTTTTCTTTTTTGAATGATGAAAACAATGAGAAGATTCACATCCTGCATTCCAAACCAGTTATACAGATTTACAAGGCTGAATTAACACCATCTTAATTCTGCAAACCTTCAGAGAACTTTCTGAGAAGAAAGATGATGACATACCCATCTAAAATGAGCTTGGCCATGTTCGGATACATTTCTAAGGCCTTACAACCTAGACAATGGTCCCCAAATATAGGAATTAGAATATTAAAGACAAACTTTATAGAAGAGTTATTCACTCCCATGGATAACTCTGTACCAAATTACAATCTTTTAGACCACTTCTAAGTGTTTTTTTTTCCCTTTTTCCTCTCTTCTCATTTTCACATTATTTCTAATTGAGATATCTAGGCCAGTGTTTCTCAACCTTGGCAATTTGAAGATGTGTGGACTTCAACTCCAAGAATTCCCCAGACAGCCAAGCCAGCTTTTATTATTCCTAGTGATGCTCTGGTTGATAAATTAACATCTATCTTCTGCAGTGTTACTAAGGATGTATTGGACATACAGTGTATACTACTGTACATGACTCGCCACAGCCAAGTCAACATGGCCAACTAGCCATGATCAACTCATCATGACCAATTTGCTGCACCAACTTACTTAGGACAACTCACCATGGGAGAACATACCATAGGACAATTCTCTGTGGGACAATTCAAATATTCAATTTAATTATTTAAAATAATTTTAAAAATATTTTAATTTTTGTCATTTACATTTTATTTTATCCCTCCTTTGGCGTCCTTTCTTTCATGATTCTATCCCACTAATTCTTTGATTCTCTGAATTAGGATAACTGGTTTTTAACTACTATCTTCTCCTTAAACCCAATATTCACATCAACTTTTCTATACACTTCAGTCTCTCTTGGTCCTAGTGATTTTGTCTTAACTGTGTTTTAACTGCCAACTGCTATGGACAATATTTTTGTGGAAAATATGAGCAAAACTGCTTGAGTGCTGTCCATCTGTTTTCTTCCACCACTATATTAATTTTTCAGTCATATAGAAAAAAAATAATTCTAGTCAATAACTCAGAAAGAGGAGCAATTATTTTCTTCATTCCTCTTGCAATTTGTCTCCTTTTTTCAGTCTCCTCTTTCCTGTTTACTTCCTTTCTATCTAAAACTGTTCTTACTTAACCATCTGATAGACTGCTCCCTTGCCACTGGCAATTTTCCAAATTCAGTAAAACATTTGTACCAGGTACATTGATTAAATTATCTCCCTCCCTCCCTCCAAACATCCATCCCTTCCTTCCTTCAAACTTTGCAAGAAAATGGCCTTGTAGTTGTCCATTCCCCAACCTAGAAAATTTCCACCACCTGTCCCTTGTTTACAAAATAGTTTTTCTAGGATTAGAGTCAAAGATTCTCACCTCATCAATCTACCCTTACACAAACTGTCTTTCATCCATTGTTGAAAGGTTTCCTTCATCATTGTGTTCTTTCAGTTTCTTCTTCGCCTTTTCTTCTTAGAAATCCTGGTGAAATATTCTCTGTTCTCACTGGCAGTTCATCTTGGTTATTTTTATTTCAGTGACCCCTTTTAATTATGGTTCTTGGCAAGCCATCATTACTGCAATGGCACTGTCTTGTTGACTGATATCTGAATGGCCTAGGCTGGGTGTCTGCAACCTGTGGCTCTGGAGCTGCATGCGGCTCTTTCGTCCCCCTGCTGTGGCTCCCTGTCCTCTGAATCCACCACTGGCTGGTCCCTCACCCTCACCCTCCAAGTCATTCCTTGCCTGGCCTGAGAAGGTAAGGTTGACAGCGGGGGATGGAGAGTTCCTCCTTATCCCAGAGCGGGAGCAAAGCACCCCTGTACTTGCCATATCTCACAGGCACTTCTTCTGGCCCTTGTTGGTGCTGCGTGCACCTCGGTCGCTTAGGGAGATAAGCGACTTGCTCTCCGCTCTGAGACACTGGCCCAGCCTGGCTGCAGCTGATGCTCTGCATTGTAATTGGCTCCAGGAGGAAGAGGGGACACCATCTCCCCCATTGTGAAGTGTGCTAAATTTAACTGTGCTGTGCAATGTGCTGTGAGAGCAGCGGACAAGCTATGGAGGTGGCAACAACAGTGGCATCAGCCGCAGTCAGGCCAAGCCAGTGTCTCGGGGTGGAGAGCAAGTTGTGCATCTCCCCAAATGACCAAGATGTGCGCAGCACCAACAAGAGCCGGAAGAAGCATCTGCAAGATATGGCAAGTACAGGGGCACTTCACACCCGCTCTGAAATATGGAGCAAGTCTCCAACGCCCGCCATTGCCCTTACCTTTTCAGGCCAGGCAAGGAGTGACTGGGAGGGTGAGGGAGAGGGGTGGGGCCAGCCAGTGGTGGGCTCAGAGGACAGGGAGCCATAGCAGGGGAACAAAAGAGCTTCATTTATCTGGGAACCTGAAATGACTCTTGATTTAAATATGGTAAAAAGCACCCAAAGAAGAAGAAAGAACAACATAGCAAAAAAACAAAACAAAAACCACCAACTGTCACCTGTTTTTGGAAATGGTTCAAGAGGGAACACACACACACATACACACACACACACACACACACACACACACACACACATGACAGAGTGAAAGAAAAAGAGAGAGAGATGAGAGAGAGGGAGATGAAAGAGGGAGAGACAGAGAGAGAGATGAGAGATGAGAGAGAGAGATGAGAGAGAGGGAGATGAAAGAGAGAGAGAGAAATGAGAGAGAGGGAGATGAAAGAGGGAGAGAGAGATGAGAGATGAGAGAGAGGGAGATGAAAGAGGGAGAGACAGAGAGAGATATATATACCCACAGAAAACATCAGGAGCCACAAAACCTGGCTAAGTGTGGTTGGGGGGGGGTCATGTGACTGGGTGGGAGTGAGTGACATCAAGTTGGCCACAACCACCCAGGTTTTGTGGCTCCCAGTGATTTCTTTTCTGAGGGAAACAGGTCCAAATGGCTCTTTGAGTGTTTAAGGTTGCAGACCCCTGGCCTAGGCAAAGCATTGTTATATGAGCTGGTGCTCCTTCCGCAAATTCAATAATTTGTATAACCAAAAATTCCACTCCTTCTTGAGATCCCTGGGCATTAGTTCTGTAGCCCTCTTGTGGTTTTCTTTTACTCTGAGACCTTGGTTGTTGTTGTTTTTAATTTGTTGGGGACTTTTCATAATGGGTTATTTTCCCTGAAATAGATATTCCACAGGAATCAGTCCTAGCATCTTTGTTATTCTGTCTTTTTATTCTTTCCACGGGTTAACTTATTACTCGCCTGGGTTTTTAGAAAAAAAAATGCAGTATACTGATTATATGGATATGTATCAATCCCATGCTTAATGATAGCTTGGGAAATCCATCTCAAGCTGTCTAATGACATTATGAGACAGAACAGTATGCATCATCTCAGATTCAATGTGACAAAACTGAGATTCCTACCATCCATTTGCCTTGTTTCTGATCCCCTCATCTGAATTCAAAATTGTTCATAGTTTCCTGTCTTGGTTGTCATGTTCATAAAGTTCCTGTGGATAATAGGCTGCTTTTGCAAACATTTGTAACAGCAACAGCCGCTAATTTTATCTGCCACTTTCTGACAATCGAGTGATGTTTCTGGTGCAGACCGTGAAGGTTTTGTGTTTGGACTGCAGTAAGAGTTTACAGGTAACTCTATAACTGCATTGTTTTCATTATCCTGGACTTTCCCATTGTTCTCATCCCTCTAGGTCATGGTTGTCCCAAAGGTGCTTTTTCAAGAGGCAATTGGACTTTCTGGTTTTTCTTTGAAGACATTTCACTTTTCATCCAAGAAGCTTCTTCAGCTCTAAAGACTTTAAATCCTTCTAAAAGCTTTTCATGGTTGTGACTGCTAGGTGTTGAATCCTGGCAAAGAATAAACTATGGACACCAGTGTGTTTATAATCAGCAAAGCTTTAGAATTACGCTTGTATAGTTACCAAAGAAAGAATTTTTCTTAGTCAGCTTTAATGGGCAGAAACATTGGAAAAGCCATGGTAAGGAACCGTGCCATACGGGGAGAGCCTTCTCTGTGGCGGCACCTGCCCTCTGGAACGACCTACCCCCAGAGATACGCACGATACCAGACCTCCGGACTTTTCGTCAGGCCCTTAAAACTCATTTATTTAATCTAGCCGGGCTGGCTTGATCCCATCCTTTCGGTTTTAATTTGTAATTGATTTTAATTGGACTGTTTTAAATTGTGGGCCGAAATCATTTAATATCTTTTAAACTGTTTTTAAATTTTGTATGTTATGTTTTACCTTGGCTGTTCACTGCCCTGAGTCCTGCTGGAGAAGGGCGGTATAAAAATCAAATAAATAATAATAATAATAATACTGCCTTTTTATGGCTAGAGGATGAACAGTAAACCTGTATCAAAGCAATTAACCATAGTATATTTTTGTATGAAGTCAATTAATCACAGGATGTTTACAAAGTTGAAAGAATGGGTACATACAGTTGTTTAAAGATCAGCAAAAAGTCCAATCCTACTAAGAAAGTAAAGAAACCACACGTGATTCAGGAAGAGAAAAACAGGATGAGACTGGTTTGACCCTGCATTATCCTTAGGTGAAGTTCATTTACAGTTCCATCAATGGTGAAATCCAATTTTGTTTACTACTGATTCTGTGGGCACGGCTTGGTGGGCATGGTGTGGCTTGGTGGGCATGGCAGGGGAAGGATACTGCAAAATCCCCATTCCCTCCCCATTCCTGGGGGAAGGATATTGCAAAATCTCCATTCCCACCCCACTCTGGGGTCAGCCAGAGGTGGTATTTGCTGATTCTCTGAACCACTCAAAATTTCCACTACCGATTCTCCGAACTGCTCAAAATCTCCGCTATCAGTTCTCCAGAACCTGTCAGAACCTGCTGGATTTCACCCCTGAGTTCAATGCCATTTACTAGTTCCATATAAGAGCAAGACCCAAAATAAAATGTGACTCTTTAGTGACTGGTCACACCCAGTTCTAGCTGAGTCTTCTTCCAGTTTCCAAGACCTGGGCCAAAAAAACTATGGAAACAGCTCCCTGATACTTCTCAGTGGGGCTGTACAGTACTTCTAAATTGAAAGCAAAAACTCTTCAAGCTAATGAGATTTTCCACCTTGGGAACTGCATCATCCTGGGAAAAAAGATACTTTAAGAAATTACAAAGAAGCGCAATGAAAATAGCCTTCATTACCTTGAAACTCCATTTTGCACTTCTACCCAAAGTTCTGAGCCGCCCTTCTGTTTAGCCAATTTTTATATATTTAAGAAGGGCCCAAATATATTTATTTTAGTTCAGGGGTGAAATGCTCCCAGTTCGGACCGGATCGCCTGATCCGGTAGTGATGGAGGTGGATGGTTCGGAGAACCGGTAGCAAAAATCCCTGCCTTCCCCCTCCCCCCCATGCCCAGTTGAGCCGCACAATCATCAGAGGCTTTTTTTTTTTACTTTTAAAAGCATTTTTTCTACAACCTCTTTGGCCAAAAAATGCTTTTAAAAGTAAAAAAAAAAATCCTCTGATGATTGCACAGCTCAGCTGGGATCGTCAAAGGCTTTTAAAAGAAAAAACCCCTTTTTTTCTTTTAAATGCCTCTGATGATCCCAGCTGAGTTGCCTGACTGGCAGAAGCTTTTTAAAAAAGCCTCTGCCGATCAGGCAACTCAGCTGGGATTGTCAGAGCCTTTTGAAAGCATTTTTTTACAACCTCTCTGACGAAGAGGTTGTAGAAAAAATGGTTTTAAAAGTTTTTTTAAAAATTGGCCACACCCAGTCACACTACCCACCACCACCAAGCCACACCCATAGAACCAGTAGTAATACATTTTAGATTTCACCACTGTTTTAGTCTATAGTTCAGTGGAAGAACCTGAATGTGGCTTTGGCTACAACAGGTTGACTTAATTTTTATTGTTTTATGGATTTTAACTTAATATTTTATTGAAACTTTAGGGTATGGGAATACCTGCTTAATTAATTTGAAGTTGGGTGAGTACAAATTTGTTGGATATGATCAGGTTACTATGCTTATGTGATTTTATTGTGTATTAAATTATTGATTGTATTTGATATTCTGATGTTTCTCTTCTGAATTGGTTGTTCTGCACATGGTTAACAGAATATATATTTTTTCTACTTTTTATTATTAATTTCTTTTGTTCTCTCTTTCAAAGGGGACATTGGGCAAACCATGGAAGCATTGGAGAAAATAGAGATGGCAGATATGATTGTAAGTTCACTCTGCATTGTTCCCAAGTTTAGCTTCTAAAAATAAATAAGAAGAGAAAAGGTGGCCCTAAATGGAAAGAGGGGTATCAGCAGAGGTAGGGGAGGGGAGGAGAAAGAAGTAAGAAAATAGAATATTGTATAAGGAATCTGGCTTTAAAGCTTTTATACACATCGTGACTCAACTTTCATTGCTTCTGTGTCCAAGTAGAATTCTACATAGTACAAAGTTTCTAACATAGCACAATCTCTGGATCTGATGCAAATCCTTGGATTTGATTGTACTTCCTCTCAAACAATGGCATATCTTAAATGAGAATAAGCATCCTACTTAAAGTTGAAGCAATTCCAGCAACATATGTGTTTTTTATTTTATGGATGATAAGTAGACTCATTACGATTTTAAAAGGCATAGGTAGCAGTGAAGTAGTTGTAAATACTGTAGTTATAGGAAGTCTTAGGTGTTTATTCTGATTATTCCCAAGGTCTACTAAATGAAAAAGACATTTTAATTTGAAAAGACACTACATCAAATTGGCCAGGAGAAAAATGCTTTTTATATTATTTACAGTTAAAGCTGGAATGCAGTTTACAACCAAAATATTTCTCCCATGATGCAAATTTAGTACTGCTGGTCAGAAAATAGAATCCACTGAAAAATGTGCAGTTGAAGTCTCATACTGGACTTCATGTTGTCACCTTCTATTGGTTCTTTCCTTCAATTTCAGTAGAAAACCAAAGATCTTCATTTTAATAATAGAGGGAACCAGCATTGTAAAATACTATGTATATTATCTGAAGTTTGTATCACATCATATAATGTTATACAAACACAAACATTCACACACAAGCACCACACACACAAATTCCTAAGAATAATTTGCAAACCATGTATTTTGTTTCATTGTTTTGGTCTTTTGTTTAGGTCTTTTAAAGCACATTAGACATTACTAACTCTTAAAACTGTTTCTTGCTTAGCCTATTTCAGGAATAAGCTTTCCAAAAGATTTTGAGCAAAGTGATATTAATTCTAAGAGAAAAAAATATTCTTAATGAAGAATATTTTGATATGTTAATTTTTTTATTATTATATACTGCTCAGTCACTTATTCATGAGATGGATGGTCATATTAACCTGAGGAAGGAAGGAAAGACGGAAGGAAGGAAGGAAGGAAGGGAGGGAGGGATCGATCAATCAATCAATCAAACAATTAATAAAAAATGTTAAAGGCAGAAGGAGCTCATTGTTTTTATAAATTGCCTCTTCTCTAAGAGATTATGAAAACATGCATGGATGAGAGGGAACTTTCCTAATGTTATCACATAAGAATCTTGGTTTACAAGAAGATGTCTTTCCCAAAAAATAGCCCATCTGTTTAGCAGGGTCTTCCAACTCTAAATCCAACCCTTTTGTCACTGTTCATTCAATAGTTTTTGAATAATATGTTTTTGGTAGCAAATGTAGCAAGAGCAAGAGCAATAGAAGACTTACATGCTGCTTCACAGTGCTTTACAACCCTCTCTAAGGGGTTTACAGAGTCAGCATATTGCCAACAAAAATCTGAGTTCCCATTTTACCAACCTCGGAAGGATGGAAGGCTGAGTCGACCTTGAATCAGTGAGGATTGAACTCCTGGTATTAGCCTACCAGCTCCTGAATTGCTGGCCGCCAGCAGTAGTAGAATTAGCCTGCAGTACTGCATTCTAACCATTGAAGCACCACTGCTCTTGTGTCAATTAAAGGAAATCTTTTCATGTGTTATTTTTTATCAAGCAAAATAGGTCTGATGTACATGTTGATGACTATGTTTTATTTATTTCAACCTGGGTTCAATTCCATTTCCAGATATTATAATATTCTTAAAGCACTGTCTAAGTGAGGTTCATATGAGCTTTATTATAAGTGAGGTTGATATGAGCTTTATTATAAATCAGATAAAAGTGTAAATCTGTTATTCATGGAAATCCACAGAATCTAGAGCTATGATATTAGGCTAGACTTTTTTTAAAGTCATCATTGTTGTGTCCAGATGATAGTATAAACTTCCTTAGTGTCTTTTAAGAAACACAATCTGTTTCCATTAAACTGATTTATTAGAGTTATATTTTATATTTTCATTGTAATATCAAGGTGGTAAATGTAGTACATTTATATAAATATAATTATCTCCATGCTCAGCAATAACTGTCAGCTTCACCTGTTATTTCTCTGTGACATTTAGGATGAAGAAATATTGGAAGTTTTCTTCTATGGTCAAAAAGTAGTGTTGCCTTGATCATTATGATCAGCACTGATGGCACCTGCATTCCAAGATTTCATGCAAAGGTGTCCTTCTGACATGCATGGATATGACTGAAATTATATATGGATTTGTACATGCAAAGCAGATGCTTTATCATTGAGCTGCTATGTATTCTGTCTGGGAATTGCAGGAAGTGAAAATGCTGATTTTCCTAGGCTGGCCATCTTGCCAGAAACCTTCTAAACATTGGAATGGTAGTTTTCAAACTCAGCATGGAGGGAATGCATAGGCAGACACAATACCACAATTACTGCTGGGTGACAGTGACTTAATTCCAGATGCTTGCAGTGCTGTTGGTGTAACACACTTAGGTCAATGAAAGACCTAGTTGAACAGTGACCAAAGGTTGCTTAATTTTTTGTTTGAATATTTTGTACTTTTTTCCCCACCATATTATGCAAGACCTAGTCTGACTAATGTTTTATCATACAAATCTAGAAAAAAAAAATTAATTCAGCGATCAAGTTAGATAATACAGCAAGTAAATTTCTTATTTAGGATGAAAGTTAACACTGAGGTTCACTTTGCTATATAAGAAGTCATTGACAATGGCTGTTCATTTCTGGCTATTCTTTAGCCATAAATGATTTTTTTCCATTTTGTTTTCTTTTTATATCTAATTATTTACATAATGATTTGGAGCATATATTGGTGGCCTGTGTGATTTTCCAGTCCATTTGCCTGGCCATATTTATGCTGATTTTGATGAATCAGAGCATTTACACATTTGATACTTGATTGAATGACTGAGGGCTTTTTAAATTAGAAGCAGGAAAATTAGAAGAGGAAAATAGCATTCACAGCATTCTAAGTAAGAATTTCAAGGGAGCCATTTCTTGTAAAATATGACAGCCATCACAATGCATTTTTTATTAAAGATGTTTGTCTAAAACAGGAGTGTCAAACTTGCTTCACCATGGCAGCGTCACATGACATATTGGGACTTTTTTCCCCTTTGCTAAACTGGGCATGGGCGTGGCTGGCACATGAAGCATCCAGCCTGCAGGCTGGGAGTTTGACAGCACTGGTCTAAATCAATCACTGGACAATGTAGAACTACATCTATTGATAGATTTCTGTTGGTAAACATACAGGGTACCTTCCCTGTTGAATGAGATTTCCCCTGAGATTTTGATGCTTCACCATCCTACTACTTTTTAGAAGGGTCTTAAAGATCTCTTTGTCCATGCTTTTGGGAAAGGAGAATTAACCCCTTTACCTCATTCTTGTCCAGCGTGTCGTTCTTGCCATCTTTTGAGAGCCGGGTGGCATTTAACTTTAGTAAATTATTATTAACAATAATTGTATGATTTTGGTTTTAGTTATTTTCAGCCTCTCAGAATCATGGGGAATTGGATAATATACAAAGAGCTAGAGAGATTATTTCAGAATGATTTGGAGTTGATTCGCAAGGATTTCTGACTCCCAGTTGTGATTAACAACCATAGCAATAAAATGATTGTCCTTCTAATAAAACTTGAATATACAGAATTAGTATAGTAAAAGGAGGTCTCTGTGTATGTGTGTGCTTATATCCAATTGCAGTACACACAAATCAATGAAATATACAATAACAGCAATAAAATATAGTAATCAATATAAACAGTCCTAGTACCACTACACCACAACATAAAGCTGTATTAAATAATCCCAAAATATGTTTTTATGGATTCAAAAAAGCTTCAAAAAGACATATTTCAATGACTTTCTTAAACTTCAAGATATTAGACTATTAGACTCTAATCTTAATTGGAGGCGGTTCATAGAATAGGAGCCTTTAAAAAAAAAAAGCATACATATTTAGAGATGGGGGAGAGGGAGATAGAGGGGGGAGAGGGAGAGGGAGAGGGAGAGAGAGAGAGAAAAAAAGAGGGAGAGAGGGAGATAGAGAGAGGGAGAGGGAGATTAGAGATGATAGAGATAGAGATAGAGATAGAGATAGAGATAGAGATAGAGATAGAGATAGAGATAGAGATAGAGATAGAGATAGAGAGACTAAAATGTCTGCCCAGGCAATTTTGTCAGGATCTTTCATCCCTCTCCTGTCTTCCATCCGTGCCGGTGTCCTTGAGTTTTGTTTTGTTTTTCTATCCCCACCAACATCAGAAAAAACAGCCCTGTTTTATTACATGCCCAAAGCAAAACTTCCCATTGTGTTCTAAAAGTTTGTTCTGTGAACTGACCAAACCACCTAAAGCAAGTATTTTAATTCAGACAACGACGACTTGAAATTAGCATGGATGGGAAGTTTTGCAAATTGTGGTCTGGAAGCAATTTTCATCAAAGTGATTCTGTAAAGAGCTGGAGCTCCATAGTATTGTAAAAATGGTTGCCTTAGACTGGATGTATGTATAATTTGGTCAATTACAAGAAACCAATTTCAGTTTTATTAAAAGGCACTCCACCCAAAAAATCCCTAAAAATCTAAATACTTATTATCAAATTAATTTCTATTTTCATGTCTTATTTGAATCCCATTAGATAAGACTGACCTGAGGAAGCTTTCAGGTGATTTTTCTAATTCTTTTCAGATTATATCTCTGGGGTATCTTTCGCACTCTAATTAATGATTATTTTTTTAAAAAAATAGTGAACGTTTGTCTTCTTTTGCTAGTATAATAGTGGCATCTTTAATTTGTGGTTAAATTTGATAATCAAAGCCTGATTAAGATTTGGCCAAATCCCAGAGTGATCTTTGCTGATTATATTTCCTCTTACACCAGCTGTATCAATTAAAGATCAGTACTTGGAGCATTCAAGAAAGTTTAGCCACTTGGAACCTGGTAAAATGAAGCAAAATGTAAATTTTAACTTGCCCTCAGATTCTGTTCTGAATCTTTAAGTTCAACAGCTATTACCATTCAGTTTTTAAATTCTCAACAATAGACTGGCATGGATAAATATTGATAGATCTACATATTTTATTTAAGAGTAGGGACCAGGGGTCATATGTTTAATAAGTATTTCTTTAAAATATTTTATTATCTTTATGTTGATCAGATCTGGTTACAAATAAATAGAGATTTGCTTCTCTATTAAATACTTCATCTTGTGGTTTGTAATTAAACATCTACAAAACATCTATTTCGAGTGAAATAGAGTGATATAACGAGTGAATAACCAGATAATAATTGAGTTTATTTTTGTAAGGATACTTCAGATGTTCCACTTGCTTCAAATTCAGAGGATGTCTTCCATTTATTATTTATGGATACTTTTCAGAGTTCTACAATCAAGAGGAAGTGATAGAAAGAGGAAGTTGAGTATTAGAGACTGTGACTGTGATTGACAGGTTTATCCACAAAAGTGAATCTTGTGATCAGAATTTCATCTTTTTCCAAATCCAACTTTTTGGGAAGAGTGACATAGTGGAAATAGTTATTCCGTTTGCTCAGTGCATTATCTCCAATTTGGACTCATCACTAGTCTCTTCATGAAGGGACATTATTATTTCTTATTACCATTTCTTCTTTTGGCTCAGCTTTCTCTCAGCCTATCTGCTTGAAATTTCTTAAGAACATTCATTGCTCAAGTTTATTAAAAACAAAAATTAGACATATAGCTCAAAGCCCACGACTCATTTCTCTAAAATTTGTAATGCTTGTTTGCTTATAACTTCCTGCAGTATTTATTCTGTCTTGATTCAAATTAAAAGCTTAGAGATGACTATTTATGGTTTTTGTTCACATTATAGAACGTAAAATATTAGCTCCAGGATTTCTAAATTATTAGTTAAAAGTTCTTCCCCAGAGTACCACATGATGAATTAGCCTACTTCCTGTTTTGGGGTGTTGGCTAGCAGTATGTAGAGGACTCCTTATAGAATCTACTTTTGAGAAAGAAAATTCCATTCTTTCCCCCACACACATGTGGACGTTTAAATGGGTTAATCAATGCCAAGGACTCCCTGGACTCTGTAGTGGAATTCATTCATTCATTCATTCATTCATTCATTCATTCATTCATTCTTCATTATCATTCTCTAAGAAACAGAAACCACTAGATGGCATTTGTGATATATTACTTTAGGAGCTTTTTCTTCAGAAATATTTCAATATAGCCCTGATTTTAGAGAGAACAGGATACTAAATACTATCAGACATTTAATTTGAAAAAAAATCTCTATAATCAAATTTAAATGGAAAAAGAAAACATATTTTCAGTCACTATTTTAGAGAAGCAACTCTCTGAAGTTCTTGTTAAACTCATATTCCATTCTTATGTGTGAATTCTATGACCTAACCACACCAGCTTACAAAAGTAATTACTTGTCTACAATTAAGCTGTAAATAATGCAATCACTCCATTCTTGTCCTGTCACTCTAGTTCCAACCACAACAAATAGGGCTAATCACATACTTATTCAAGTGTATAATTATTCACAGTTAAACTTCTGTCACTTTCACCCTGTTTGGAAACAGCAGAACACAACCTGTAATTAGCTGACATTGCCGCAGGCACTTTCTCTTGGAAGTAAGCCATGGCTTTGGCACCTATGTGAGGAGAAAGCAAAACCCTTTGATCTGGAAACCTGGCATGCTTTCTGCCCTGAGGCTGCACCAGTCTTAGCCTACTCTAAGACAATCAGATCAATAAATAGAGATATTAGAGAAGACTGGCATAGCCCAGATTTTTCCATCTCATAGTTCAAGTTCTGTGCATCTTTTGCAGACTTCTTAAGTATGGAGTTATGAAGAGCCACTATGCTATAGATAAAAAAAGAAGACTGCCCACAAATGATTACTGACTGAAGCAAAAGGGTTGCTAAGATAGTACATTTTTCATCAAGGAAGCATGGTTTAGATACACCACTTTGAGTGATATGCTTTTCACAGTTTCACAGTCTGGAGACATTTTTTTTCAGTCTGTATATGCTTGTTTACATGAATTGTTTATCAATGACAAGACACTGGGCATGCTGTTCATATTTCTTTATCTCTAAGCTAGAAAAAAGGAAATCAGATCAAAGAACTTTAAATAATCATGGGCTTCTTTTTCTGTCTCTGACGCCATCTAAGGATGCCATGCCATTAAACGGAATGAGCAACTTTCAGTAAAATGGCTAAGGGCCTGAGGAAATGAGCTGGGAGGCATTTAAATTTGTTACTTCAGTGTACTAAAGATATTTCAGCCTTGTTGGAGTGCACTAGAGTAGAATTCCCTATATGTCTAATAATATATGACTTGATAGGTGTGAGACAAAGTGTTTTCCCATTGCCTTGGGCAAGATGGTAGCCTTCATAACAATAAAAATGTTGGTACTTGTAGTTCTGTATGTTTGATCCAAGGCCATTCTAATGTATAATGCATAACATTATACATTGGCGCAGTGGTTAGAATGTAGTACTGCAGGCTAACTCACTGCTCACTCCAGGATTTCTATTCTAAGTGACTCAAGGTTGACTCAGCCTTCCATCCTTCCAAGATCGGTAAAATGAGGACCCAGATTGTTGGGGCAATACGGTGACTCTTTTAACTGCTTAGAGAGGGCTATAAAGCACTGTGAAGCAGTATATAGGTGCTATTGCTATAATAGGGTCCTAATAGCCTGGTTAAGGCTGATAATGTCCTAAGCAAGTTGTCCCACAGCAGGATGTATGCTGATAAAATATGGGCATTTTTTATTTCATGCATATCTTTAATAAAATATATCAGTCCTCCAACTTTTTCAGAATTCATGAGGCAATAATTCCCAAACTTCCTAGCCACCACAGAAAATGAATTCCAAGCTGTGAAGTTCTAAACTGTTTAGGCTGAGAAGGTTAAGCTCATTTAAATAAGTTTCCATTTTGGGGTCAACTTTACAAATTTATATCCATTTGATTATGAAACATTATTCAGTAACAAGAAACATTAACAACTCAACCTTGTTGAGTGATTGCCTAATTTAGTGACTCCTCACAGTTATGAAACTGATAAAAAAAAAGTTACTTTAGAATGAATCCTTGCATTTATAACTTTTGCAGATCTGTAAAGCAAAGAAAACCTGAAGATCATAAGGATAATGGTGTTTCATTTACTGACCACTTCGCTGAACACCTGAGTTGCCAGTCTCTCTTTCGGTTGCTAAACAAGGATTACCTGTATTGTGGTACTGTAGTACTATGTGATGGTGTAAAGGTCAACCATAACAATATGGCTTTGTAGCAAAAATTATAAAATAAAAACAATGGATGAAGTGGGCTTAAATTGCATTTTAAGGATATCTTTCTAGCTCAACATAGTTTTTCAATTTATTTGATAATGACACTCCCAGAAAATCCTGGTCCTAAGATTAGAACTAATTTACTGTCTGCTTTTACTAGTTCATGCAAAAACAGATGGAATATATGATTAGATCTAGAAACTGGTGAGTTCAGTAGCATACAGATTGCCTCTTTAGTTCAAGAGCTAGGTGAAAAGACCCCCCCCCCATAAGTGTAATATTCTATATAGTTGTTTTTCTCAAAAAACATGTAGGTTAGTAGTATTTTCTTCTTTTCATTCTACACTAGGTTCATTCATTTTAATATCATTTTACCAGCACTGCTTCCCAACCCAGAATCAGGAAGAAGAACAAAAATCAACATACCCATTTGTAAATGTGATTTTTTTTAATGGAAAAGGGTAGGCTATGGAAATACTTCATTAAATCGTTTGATAGACTGTCTGTAGTCAGTGGAAATTTTTCTTCTCTTTTAGATTTTTTTTCATTCTTCAAAAGGTGAGGTAATTTCTCTGCTACATGTTTCAGGGATGAATAAAGCAGGGTGTGTTTCAGCCATTTTTCAACATAAGCACAAAGCAACTTCCAAAAGCATACCCTGAAATTTGTATATATGTATGTGTGTGAGAGAGAATGAAAGAAAGAGCATTAAAATCGCATAATATGGATTTGGAGGTGATGAAGGCTAATTAAGCATCATGTCTACCAAGCAATCTATTGGTTTCCGGAGAGAAATAGCTAATGCTCACTGCATATTGGTTACTTGATTTGGGAATAAACTTTAGACATAGCATTCAATAAAATACCAAGCATCTCATTGCCATGGTAACATTAAAACCGTGTGGATCTTATAGCATTTTTTTTTCTTTTCTGTGCTGGAGAATTACAATTGCTCAAAAATACCATTAATCTCTAGATACCCTTCTGAAATAGACGTTTTAAGCTTCTATTGAAATGAGTCACATTAGTTATCTTTTTGTCAGCTTAAGACAAAGTGTTCTGTGACTCTGTTCAAGCTTTTGTTATGAAAAGTGTCATCATAAATATGTTGCAGGTTAAAGTCAGTCAAAAACCTGGTTTGTATACCAATTTGCTGGTCTAAAAAAAAGAGACACTTCAGGAAAGTTTACAACATGACAAATTAATGCATGTCAACAATGGCATTCTTTTAGGAAACACAAATTAAAAATTGCTTTTGAAGCTTTATTTTTAAATTTTTAAAATTAGCATGAGATTTCAAAAACTCAGATTCAAGTTTGTGGCAATTTTGTTTCTCTTAATATTAAAACATTGCTATTGAAAATCATTTCTTGCAAATGAAAAAAATGTCAGCTGTCAAGACAGTCAATACTTAATCTTAATACTTAAGATTAATATATCAGATGTCATCAATTGTTCATTGCTGCTGCTGATCTATTATCTATCTATCTATCTATCTATCTATCTATCTATCTATCTATCTATCTATCTATCTATCTATGCTTCCCGGAAAATAAGACCGGGTCTTATTTTTTTTGCCAGCAAAAAAGGCACCAGATCTTATTTTTTGGGGAGGGGATGTCATCCACCTACTCATCTCACTTGCGCATGTCACCCCCGGCCTCCTTTTGCTGTCAAAGGCCTTCAGGGACTTCTTCTGATTGATGCGGAGCTCTGTAGTTGGCTGCAGAGGCCTTCAGGAAAGCTTTGCCTGCAGAAAGAAATGGGCCGGCAAGGCAGGTTTTGGGGTGTGCAAGGCCTAGGCTGCAACTGTCCGAAGGTAAGTAATAGGCCAGCTCCACCCCCCCATCCCAACCCTAGCTTAATTTTTATCCATGCACCCTGGAGTGGGCGGGGTCTTAATTAGGGCTTATTTTGGAGGTAGGGCATGTGTGTGTGTGTGTGTGTGTGTGTGTGTGTGTGTGTGTATGTGTACCTTGTTTCCCTGAAAATAAGACATGTTCGGATAATAAGCCCAATCGGGCTTTTCAGTGCATGCGATAATATAAGCCACCCTCGCAAAATAAGCCCCCCACCAACTACTTACATGCATGCGCAGCTGGTCCCGCCATTTCCTGGTTTCTTGCTGCACAACCAAAATGAATTGAGGAGGCGAGGCCAGAGGGGGGGAAGGGGGGACATGCACTCCCCGCTGTTCTTCGCGCCGGCTGAGTGGCCCAACATGTTCCACCCCACCCCAATGGCAACAGCAGTATGGCTACTTCCCTTCCCCACTGTATCTTTATCTTCCCTTCCCCACTGTCTCTTTATCGGGGTGGCAGGTGGGGTGGGGAAAAAGCAAGACCCATGGAGCAAGATGTGGCTTCCCTTGCCATCTCTTCTCCCCTCCTCTCGCTGGGCATGGCAGGGCTTCTGCCCCTTGCTTAGACACCTGCCCCCTTTAGGAATGCAATTTGGGGATGGCAGGTGGGGCGGGTGAGAAGCGGGATGCAGGTCTTACCTTTCAAGGTCCGTCACTTTCTTCGCCGTTGATTATTAATTATTGATACTAATTCATATTAATAATAAACATATTGTAATAAGCCCTCATAGCAAAATTAGTCCTTCTGTTATAATTTTAAATGTTCTAACTTCTGTTTCTGTTAGTTAGCCATTGATAAAACGAATCCCATATTTCAAAATACTCTGTGTCTTCCTTCTCTTTAATTTCAAGTGTTAGTTTATCCATTTCTGCATATTCTAGTATTTTTTTATTATTATTTTCTTCTCTTCTGTAGGGATCTCCACACTTTTCCAATGTTGTGCAAATACAATTCTAGCTGCTGTTAACATATGTAGTATTACGTACATAGTACCTTTATTATATTTTTCTGGTATGATACCCAACAGAAATATTTCTGGTTTTAGAACTATGTTCCTTTATCATTTTTTCTATCCAAGTATGTATTTTTGTCCAGTATGCTTTTGCCTTTGAGCACGTCCACCACGTGGTAGAATGAGACCAGAATCTGATTACACTTCCAACATTTAGCATACATATCTTTATACATTTTAGCCAATCTTGCTGGTGGGAAGTGCCATCTGTAAAACATTTTGTATAAGTTTACTTTGTATGCAGTAGACATTGTTAATTTATAATTTCAATCCCACAACTTTTGCCATTTATCCAATTCTATAGAATAACCAAAGTTTTTAGCTCACACTATCATTGTTTCCTTTCCTTTTTCTTTTTCCATTCTAATACTCAGTAGAAAGTTATAATTTTTAAAAATTATTTTCTCATCCATTCCTGTTAGAATCTGGTCCAATTCTGTTGTTTTTTTATAAAAATCATACGTTTTAGCATCTTTTTTATATCTTGATTGTATTTGTACCAGCGGCTACCATGCTAAATCTATCCCTTGACTATTCAATTCCTGTTTGCTTTTCAATTCCCCTTTCTCATTCAGAATATCTTTATATCTTATGATTTTTTCTCCACATTTGGATGTATCAGTGCCTCCATCGTAGAGAGCCAGACTTTTAGCCACTGTATTTTTAAAGTGTTTTTCCTTAATTTTTGCCCATACTAAAAACAGAGCATTTCTAATATAGTGTCCTTTGAAATATTTATGTATTTTATTTTTCCCATACCATATAAAAGTGTGTTACCACAGTTATAAATCGTGTCCCTACAAAGTTAATAATCATCTATGTCTCAAAGTTATCCATTTTTTTTAGCCACAAAAGTGCAGATGCCTGGTAGTATAACTCCCAATCTGGCAACCCAAAGCCTCCTCTATTATTAGAGTCTTGTAACAGTTTCAGACTTTTTCTTGCTTTTTTACCTTGCCAGATAAATTTTGATACTAATCTGTTTAATTCCTTGAAGTATTTCTTTTCCAGTTTAATTGGAATTGTTTGGAACAGGTATAATAATCTTGGTAGAGTATTCATTTTAATGGTAGCTATTCTTCGTATCAGTGATAGTTGCAGGTTTTTCCACTTTTCCAAGTCAAGTTTAACTTGCTGTATCAATTTAGCATAATCATCTTCTTTTATAGTTGCACATCTCGCTGATAAATAAATTACCAGATATTTTACTGTCTTCACTATCTGAATATCTGTCTTCATTAAATCTTTTTTCTGTTAATCTGTGACATTTTTGAGTAGAATTTTAGTTTTCTCTTTGTTTACTTTTAATCCTGCAACTTTCCCATAGTTATCTATTTTCTTCATCAATTTGGGTCCAGTTTCTTGCAATTCCTCTATGATAAATACCAGGTCATCTGCAGATACCTGTAATTTGTCTTTTTCCTTTTTTTAATCTCAATCCCTTTTATTTCTGTATTTCTATTTAACACTTCCAATGTCAAAATAAATAATAAAGGGGACAATGGACATCTCTGTCTTGTAGTAGGGCTTATACTGGGCGCACGTGTAAAAATCAAGCTAGGACTTACTTTCAGGGTAAGTCATTTTTGGGAAAACACGGTATCTATTGCAGAAAAGTCCAGACTGAGACAGTAGGATCAAATGTGGCTCCTAAGACCTGAAGATGTGGCCTTCAAAAGTTGTTGCAAATTATAGATTATAAAAAAGGAGGAGAAAATTATTAAATGAATAGTAAGCATATAGTCCTGGTTAATTTTAAATAAACAGAAATGAAAATAAACCTACTTAAGTTTTGACTTACCTTTGCCCATCACTTCTTGGACTATATCCTCCTTTTGTTTGTTTTTGTCCCCCTTAAAAACCAAGTAAAGCTCACAGCCTGGGAAATGTTATACACCCCTGAGGTATGACATGAGTAGTCCATGCTTCAGAAAATTTCACACCAGCAGTTTGTATAATGGCTGAGCAATGAAAAGGAATCCTTTGGAAATGCTACATTTCTGGTATTGCTGGTGGCAGCAGTTCATGAGTATCTATTTATTTCTGGTTCATTTCAGGTAAATGTCCCACACATTCAATTCTATTTAATAGAATTCTATTTAATAATGAAACATGCAATAATGGCAGGATAACTTCTCCACTGGAATCAGCATTGTAATGGGTCATGAACTCCTATGTAGAAATGGAATTACAAAAAGCACATATTTTTAAAAAAAAATTAAAGAGATGAAATTCAGTTCACCACAATTCTTCAAAGCACACCTCAGTTGCTTCTTATGTGTACATGGTTCAGAAAGACCAGTTAAGCAATTGCTTTTTAAAGTTTTGATATAGAATGTACTGTATTTAGTGGTTTAAATATGTGAAACCTTTGCAATGCTAAACTAACTTTTTAAACTTTTGAACAGTATTTTTGCTCACTGAACTAAGTTTGTAGCTTAGTAAAAAGCAACAAAAGACATTTCTTACAAATTTTGTGACTTGGGGGAAAAAAAGGAATTCCCAGGGCAGTATATATTTTAAAGATAACATTTGTCTACTAACTGCTAATATAAAAGTTTAAAGAGAGATGCACAAAGTGACTTCTGAATATAAAACAATCACTTAAGCCTGGATGCAATGGGGATGGATGAGGGACAGATTGTTCCTGACAGAAGATTGATTTTGAACAAAATCTAAATTTAGTTCTATAGTTGTGTTACTCATGCCTTTCAAAAGGAGTGGAATGATATGTTATAAGGACTGAAATCTCAATTCCTAACTGTCCCCAATCCATCTAAGGAATGTGTATGGATGGACCAGAGAGAGAAACTTGATGCCAGAGAAGAAGAGTGATCCAACCATTATTCAGGTTGTCAAGACAAATGGTCAGTCCTCCTTCAGGTAGACTGCAGTTAAAAAAAGAGAAGACCCTTCCTAGCCTGTTGTATCTATTCAATTATCTTGGAAAGAGGTGCGGTGTTTCAGTTTAATGATACTGGAGATGGTCTCTGCTCCAGGGGTTCAAGCCTTAGTACCAGAGGTGGTATTCAGCAGGTTCTGACCAGTTCTGGAGAACCGGTAGTGGAAATTTTGAGTAGTTCATAGAACTGGTAAATACCACCTCTGACTGGCCCCGCCCTCATCTATTTTCTGCCTCCCAAGTCCCAGCTGATTGGGAAGAAATGGGGATTTTGCAGTATCCTTCCGCTGGAATGGGGTGGGAATGGAGATTATCCTTGCCCTGGAGTGGGGTGGGAATGGAGATTTTACAGTATCCTTCCCCTGCCATGCCCACCAAGCCATGTCCACAGAACCGGTAGTAAAAATTTTTGAATCCCACACTGCCTAATACTGTGTGGCAGGGTGAGGTCCTGTCACTTGCCTCAGCTTCTGTCTTCCTAGGTGGGGAGGTGGGCTGATCTTTTGTATAGGCGGTCAGATTCCTGCCAGCTCTGAATTGTCCTGGTTGTGATACCCTTTTGCAAGGCAGCTCTGGTGGAGGGAGGGCCTTAGATGATGATGCAGGAAGAGGCCCTCAACTTTCTTTCTGGGGCAAAGATAATTCACCTTCCTGTGGTGCACCTTGGGAAGCACACAAGCATGTACTACAACAGAGCTAGTAAACTGGTAGCCAAATTACCTCTCTGCATCAGCATCTGCATCACTCTTGGCTAATGTTACAACATCATAATACTAATAATATTAGACCTGAATATTCTGACCTTGCAAAAAAACCTACCTTATTCAGAACTGCCTATATACTCAGGCATTACCTTCTTCTTAGGTCCTGGGTTCGGACTTGAACTGTTAACCTTTTTACCAGGCCCAGACTATGAATTGAATTGAAGATTAAATCTTAAATAATAATAATAACTACCTTGAAATCACATTTTGAAGTTCCCTTTGTTTCAGAAGCAGTTATAAATGTTGTTGTATCTTTTCTCACAGTTGAATCCTCCAGCCCAGCTACTAGTTATTAATATAAACAATTAAAACAAAAGGAAAGATACAAGAAGATAAATCAGCAGGAAGAAACTACATTTCCTCTGAGCTACTTGAATTAATATTAATTGGAGGGTTTAAAGCACTAACAGTTTTTTTACTGCCATGAACTTTTCTTTAGTGATTTCAAGAGAGCATACTCTATCAGTTCATTCATTCATTCATTCATTATTCTAGGGAAGACCTATTATATTCAAACAATCTTGCCTATGCACTGAATGAATGAAACCAATAACATCTTATAGATAAATAGTGAATCAGAGTTGCATATTGGGTCCTTTTTATTTAACCTTTATTTAAAATTTGTAATCAAGACATTTGAAAACCCAAATTTCTATCCTCTGCATCTAACCAATATTCAAATTATTTACTAGTCCTTCTTTTCTGCACTAGTCTCTCTTTCCATAGTAAATGGTTAGGGGTTATCATCTTCCAGTTTAAATTTTTCTATCTAATAGAAGTCCAATTTATGTTTTAACTCTTCCAGAGAAATACCAATTGCTTCTATATTAGATAAAAACCTGTGCCTATAAACCTTGAATCTAAATTTATGAGGGTAAATTTTGTGATTCCTTGTTTTGTTCCAAATGTGTACTAAAACCATCTTATTTCCCTAGAAGCCCAGTTTGAACAAAATATATGCATTTATTGGCTAAACTGTTATATTGCCTAGCAGGAATACTCTCCCTACTGCTCCCCTGCTACCTGATCAACATCATTCCAGGTGCATAAGCTGTCTGGAAACAAAATCAAAGGAATTTGGCTTCTCATCATTTCCTTTGCAATTCATTGGAAGAATGTACTTCTATAACTGAGTATTTGGGAGACCATTTTGAAACTGTGCTATCAGTTTTGCTGTTACTAATTCTATGAAAATCACTGCCAAAATTTGTTGTTTTTTCAGTCACCTTTACAAGGTATCATTATGTGTTTTCTCCAACCTTACTACATGTTCTACTTTCTGCAATTACCCCAAGCAGATTTTTCAAGTGTTCCATATTCAGAATGGCAATGTACTTGTCTTTTCAAGTCTATCAAATCAATGGCACATGTTTTATTGCAATGTTCCTTTTCTAAGGATTCCTGACATCTACTAATAGCATCTATTTTAAGAAATTGCCTAGTAAGTTGAACATATTTTATGCCATTTTTTTCTGATTCAAATACAGTCTCTACTTAATATAGTGTGCTTTTCTTTTTTCTGGAACCATGGTTATTAGAAAACAAACTGTATATTAGGAATATAAAGGTTAAAGCATGAGTTTAAGGACAATTCTTTATAGTATAACATACCATTTCTTTTTCTTTCTTTCTTTCTTTCTTTCTTTCTTTCTTTCTTTCTTTCTTTCTTTTCTTTTTCTTTTTTGTATTTTATTATGTTGTTTTGTTTAAAATGTTGCCTTTTTACATCCCTAGTCTTGGGCTGGAATAAAATATCTATATGTTCAAGCCATGGGGTTTCCCAAGCTTATTCATATGCCTTCCCCACTTGTTTACCTGTTTGAAGTATGTGCAGCACCGGAATAGAAACAGAAAAGTTGAATTGTTCCATATTTCTAAAGATATTGTGATGGTATAATCTGAATTTTCCAGGTGCCCTGTAATATATCATCTAACATTCAAAAAATGAATTCCTGAAATCAGTGTGTGATCAATTATGAATAAGGAAACAAAATTAAGTTAGTGGCTCTAAGCTATTAGGGTTATACATCAAAATGAAAGGAAGGCATTGTTCTACTAAACCTCCACTAGCAGTAGAATATTGCTTTTCATGGATTACATGTTGCAAAGATGTTACAGTTTATAAGTATATTCGAATTTCTGTACCATTGTAACTATTTGCACTTATACATTTTTTATTTTTATTTTTATTTATTATTTATATTTTATTATTTATTATTATATGTATATTTTTGAGCATACTTTAAATTTTGTTGTAATTTGATGTATAGAATTCTGAAAATAAACTTCTGCTACTGTTCTATGCTTAGCATCACCACTCTTTTCAATTGCTTTGATGATTACATATGAAAAGCCACTAAGCGTTGCCTGAACACCTGATGGGTGGCACATAAATTTGAAAAATAAATAAATAAATTTAATAAATAATTAAATAAGGCTTGAAATAACAACATAGAAGAACTGATGGTACTCTAAGGCAAAGGGATTGGTGCTGGATTTTGGTTCTTTTCAAGGTTTTTGTGCCTGACTTCTGAGAGTGAGGCATGCCTTCTCACAGAAAACATAGATTCTACTGTTAGTACATATTTAGCACATAGCTTCTTACTGTCATTTTAGTTTATAGCATATCCACATTGGTTCATTACTTTTAGAGCTGTAAAGGTTTCCTGGAAGTAACCCAAGCAATGCCGAGAATCATAGGTGATTTTGAAAATGACCTTCATGATCATTCTTGAGGGTGGTACCTTCCAACATCTCTTTTATTGCTCTTTATATAATTCATTTGGCATGAGAGTCTGCTTTTAACATGCCAATGCCAATAACTCATTTTCTTAACCATTTTTCTGGCTTTAAATGAATAACTCACATGGTAGCTGACATATGCAGATCTTGAGCTTGTTTTATGGCTTCTATTGAAAATGTACATATTCAAAAGAAGTTATAGTTTGGCTTACTATTAAGAATTTGGGGTCTACCAATTTTCTTTTTAAAATAAAAAGCTGTTCACTAATTTCTAAATATTTACGTTTTCATTCTCAAATTTGTGATGGAATAATTTTTAAAATTAAAACCTGGGGCATGATCCAGACAAATGTAGTTTCTTGCTTTTGATGAGGTTAAATATAACTTGCTTTTGTGTGGATCGCTACAGCTAGTCCTGATTCCCCAAGAGATGGCTCTCTAACCTTTGCTTGAAATCCAGTTCTGTGGCTATTAATCATATGGAAAAAAAACTATTTATAGGTCTATTATGCAAACTGGCACTCAATGGAAGTATCAAAACAGAGGGGGAAGTTGTAATTAAAAGAATATTACATTTGGCTGCATAATAATTCTATAGATTCATACTATGTTTGCATCTGGATGGATCTACTATTCATTTATTTTTCATTATACTGAAGTGCTCTAGACTATACTATTTTACTGTACAATTTATAGCTAACTTGCTAACTTCTTTCCATTCTATTATTCATTATTCTCCAATTATTCATTTAAAATGCTGAAATGCTAGAGGAATTGAAATGCTCTGTCTGCATTTGTGCTAAATGAATTCATCATGATTATTGCTACTAAAATGAATATCAAAGAAATTAATCATCATTAAAAAGATATTGAAAAGTGTTCGTCCGATGCGCCAAACTTTGGCCTCAATCCAGATAAATCTAAGCATATTTAAATCTCATCAATTTTTAGATAGAGGGAAGCACATGCTTAATTTTTCCATTAAAAATCAATAATTTTAAATGTGCCTCAAGTATTGTTGACTTGTGGTCTCTCTATAGACTGGGATGCATTAAGAAGCAGGTGATGGATATAAAAAATAAACAGATCTGCAAATGATATAAATAGCAATAAAATTAAAGCTATAGTAAAGATAGTAAGATGATTAAATCAATAATAAAAACCAATAAATATTTTTGTCATGTGTATGCTACTATGAAAAACAAAATAAGTGTAAAAGAAAGAAAGAAAGGAAGAAAGAAAGAAAGAAAGAAAGAAAGAAAGAAAGAAAGAAAGAGGAAGGAAGGAAGGAAGGAAGGAAGGAAGGAAGGAAGGAAGGAAGGAAGGAAGGAAGGAAGGAAGGAAGGAAGGAAGGGTTAGGTCATGTTCTGTGTGAGAGTGGGGTTACATATAGTTTGATGGATATGCACATGGGATTTGTGTTCCTGGGCAAGGAAAAGATTAACCCTTTTGACTGAAATCAGCTGAGATTTCAAACAGTCAACATAGTATAGTTTGGAAAGAGAGTCTACTGCAACTGGTGGAACAAAATGTACATTTAAGATGTTGGAAAGAGTGGTACATCATAGAAGGGAAAAAGTAGAGGATAGTGGGAATAACTAATATTTAGTAGTTTAATAAGAACAATTTGGAAATGAAACAAGTTAAGAACAATACCATTATATTATTTACTTAAAACATGAAAGAGAATTAATTATAATTATATGTGAACATATCTTTGGACATATTATCCTGAATAATTGTCACCTTTGTCTGTTCAATAGTTTTTAGCTTTCTCATTAAGTTTATCCCACTGTTTCAAATTAGAGAGAAATAGTTCACATCAACTTCAGGACTGGCATAGAGTTGTTGTTTAGTTTGAAAATCCAGGAAAGCTATAGCTCAATGCATCTCTTGGCAGAGCCAATCATGCTCTGTTCCTTCCCAGTCTGATGGCCAAGTTCCAGTATTGGATAATAATCAGCCTAGTATGGGAGGAAAGGGGGCGTGGGGTTGAGATCATCTGCATAATTGTTAGGAAGGAGTTCATTCTGCTCTCGAAGATTCAATGTAATCATTACCTTTGGGATATGCTCCCCAGATTCATCGAATTGTAGCTTAGTCGGTGAAGATAAGCAAACAATAAACCTTTTCTTCCGTTATTGAATTTCCAAGTGCAATTTTCAAGAAATCTTGTGCAACTAAGCTTTTGTTTGCTTTCCTTTTGCTTTGTTTTGTTGGGAGTTTGTCTCCAAGAGAGAAACAATATGCTTTGGACTACCCACACATACATTTCTATGCATGTTAGATACTGAAGGAACCGTTAGATACCGAAAGAACATTTCTGCCTTGCCCAGAAACATGGATACATTATGTTCTTCCCTGAGAAATTAATGACAGAACTCAGAAGGAACTTTCATACCATTTATTCACATATATTTATAAAGTGTGTAACCAATCTCTATATGCCCTACATTCTCCATTTGGGCCTCCTACACAAATGACATGCAAATATTTCCTTGGAAGCAAATCTCACTATTATCTAGTAATTTCTCTTTCATATAAGTAATGTCTCTGGAAAATGTGCAGGAAAATTCCTGTCTGTTACTTGGATGCCATTATAAATAACATCAACTCGTGTTAGAAACAACAAGCAGTCTTTGACTTGAGGCTAGTGCAACTCCACCAGTCACTGTAGGAGAAGAACAAGTTCCTGCTGCTCTGTCAGCACTGGAAAGGAAGTCTAAGACTCTTCCACCAGGAACCATAAACTGTTAATCTTCCCATTTTGTGAGAATGGTCACTCTTTAGGGATTGAAAGTCAGTGTGCTCTTAGTATTCAAGAATTTCACCGCTTACAAAGCAGAATTCCAGCACTTTTATCAGCAACTTCATTAAAAACACACACGTTTAAAATACTCAGGGCTGTTGTAAATGTAGCCTCACAAATCCACAGTTGGATGCTGCAGTCCCTGATGATATAGTACTAATAAATGTTAACTTCGTTGAACTGAATACAAGAGTCAGGTTTGCAAGTATACTCCATGTATGCAATCTGACTGTATGAGACAGCTGTAAAGGGCTCAAGAGACATCTTACTGCAGTAAGAAGTGGAGGCAAATGTAAGTGAAAACTTGCATTGCCATAGCAACTCAATTGAGCAATCTATTTCACTACCAAAAAATATAGAATCATAATGTTTACATGAGTGAGGGGATAAGGAAGCAAAAAAAAAAAAATCCACCAGGTTTTAAATGGTTAGAAATCAGCCTTATTCAATCAGAGGCACAATTAAATTACCAGCCCCTCATCCTCATCTATCAAGTGAATTAAAATTGTAATTCTTCTTCACCAACATCATCATCACCACCACCAACAGCAACTCTCTTTCTCTCACACACAGCCATTTTTGAGTTCGCCTTTCCGTGTTTCTTCCCCACAATTCTTTATGTTTAGCTGCTTCATTATTGCTGCTTCCCATAATCAGTCTGGTTTTGTAATAATAGTAATGATAATTTATTAAAATGGCATGCAACCAAACTCTTTATTTCATCTGCTGTTGAACAATTTGATCTTGTTCTGATGGACAAATTCTCAACAATTTTCTCCAATATCGCAGTTTGAAAGCATCAATTTTTCTTCATTCAGCTTTTCAGAAGGTTCAGGTTTCACAGATCTGTTACAAGTGGATACCATCTCTTTTATCGTGTGTGCTTTTTTCTCTCATGTGTGGACACTATTTTCATCAGGGAAAATTTAATATTTTGCCTACATTTTTCATAGTAGCAGATGTCTCTTTATTTCAGGACCATAGTCACTATCCTTATGAAAGCTTGAATCTAGAAAGAATTGTGTGTGAATATGTATATGTATGCATATGTGTATGTGTTCTTTTCTTAATTTCATTTAGATATTTTTTTAACAGGTTTTACAGAATGAAATAAAAAATAGTCCCTAATGAAAAACTTCATAACAAAACACAAACAGAAAAACTGAAAACTATCTACATAACTCATATTTTAATCAAATGTCAAACAGATGTCTAAATCTACCTGAGGGGGGAAATATTATCTGACACTATAAAATATAAAGTTTATATCACAGAAAAATGCATTGAGTCATTCTTTTTGTTTAGTAGATAAAATTGCCTTTTCATAAATTTTAAAATTCATTTTAAATTAATAATGTCAACCCTACTATGTTTCCAGTTTCTCAAAATAATTTTCTTAATAACACCTCAGGGACAATACAACCAGTACTCTTAAAAATAGTCAAATTCCAAAGTTTTATTATTTAACATAAATATTTATATGTCCCTAAAATCTCTATATAATTATAAATCCTCTGAAGCAGGGGTGAAATCTACTTACCTTCCTTACCGGTTCGGAAGTGCACACGCCGTGCACAGACCCTCTGGTCATGCGCAAAACCTTCTGGGCATGCACAGAGGGTAAAAAATATATTATTTCCTGGTAAAAAACATATTATTTCCTGGTTTTAACTGGTTTTAATTGGTTAAAACCAGGAAATAATGACACCCGGGCGGGTGGGCAGAGCCTTGTGCCGCCATCGCTACCGGTTCTCTGAACCACTGGCCACAATCACTACTGGATCGCCTGATCTGGTCTGAACCAGGAGCAGTTCATCCCTGCTCTGAGCATTTTAAGAATTGCAACCATTGATGTTTTTTTATTCGGTGTTCAAATTCTTTTAATCCATGAGCTGTAAATGTCCTTAATGTTGATTTAAAATAATAATAATAATAATTTTGTTTAATTTTCTATAATTCTTACAAAAAGAATGTGGGTTTAATTTCAAATATCATTTCCACATTTCCAGGTTTTTCAGTTGCAGTCAAAGCATCTTGTCTAATGTCGAGATGCTTGAATAGAAAAATAATACCTGTTTTCACTTTCACTTTGACTCTTACTATTTGTATTGGATTGGTTTTGCCTGTTGATATAATATAGTGATATAAATGGGTGGATGAATGGATGGAGATAGATGATAGATAGATAGATAGATAGATAGATAGATAGATAGATAGATAGATATATAGACAGACAGACAGACAGACAGACAGACAGACAGACAGACAGACAGACAGACAGAGATGTAGAACAGGCTTTTAATGTTCTTTCATCTTCAAGAAGAGATTCCTTAGGAGAAAAATATCCAGTTTCTGTTTCCTCTAGTCTAATCTTTCTCATAATATACTTAGTATATAAATTAAATAATTACATAAGGTGAGTGTGTATAACCTTGGTATATTCCTTTCCCAAATATTAGCCATTTGGTTGCTTGATATTCCATTCTAACCATTTCTTCTTGACCAGCATTAAAATCCTTAAATTAAAGGGATGAAAAAGTTCAAAACACACATCTGTTTAAGGATTATTCAGAATTTATTGCTTTCTACATAATCAGGGGCCTTTGTACAGTATAATAAATAAAACAAGAATTGACTTTTTTTAAAAAACTCCCTTGCTTTTCCGCTATCTATTGGATGTCATCAAAATGATCCTAAATGACCTATCCAGAACCTGTCTCTTTTTCTTTTTTTATAGTTTTGAGGCAGAATCATGGGAGAGCTCTAAAGAGGAAATATCCTGTAAAGGAATTTGTGCTACTGTATTTCAGACAGTGAGACTCAATGAGGTGGACTTATTGTCTCACTTTCACTTTCTTTAATCTTAGTTTAGAAAAAGAAGACATCATTCCTTTCCGAAGTCTTTCTGGGCTGCACTCACTCTGTCAATGGGATTTCTCTTATGCTTAATGGTAGGCTTGTAGAAAACCCTTTTTTTATCTACTGTTTTGCAGTCACCTTTGCTTCTGCTTCTGTGAAATGACAGGGACCAGTCCCCTGGGCCTCAGTAATGCAGTTCAAGGAAGGGTTATTTGAGTCCGCTTCCAATGCTTTACCCTGGTGTCCTGCTAGAATGTATAAATTTAAGACATGTTCCAACCGCTTTAAAATGATCTGCATGTAATCCACTGCACATAACACTGCCATCATATGAAATAGTTGAATGCTTGCTTTACTGAAAGGTTTATAGCACAGCAAGAGGTAATCACATTAGCTGCTTTTATCATTTAGATAGTACCCTGCATTAACATAATGCAATTTTATAGCTTAAAGAAATATTAAACAGAAATGAAGCCAAGCAATGCCTTGCTAATAGATTTACAACATCTCTCATCCCTGCTCAGCTGCACTGCCTTATAATCAGCCCAAATATTTTTTCCACTCTTTGGGGAAGTTTCTTGCAAAGCATTATTATTATTATTATTATTATTATTATTATTATTATTATTATTATTATTATTATTATTATTTATTGGTTAATCTTTAGTGAGATTCACAGCCTTTGAGGCTGGTTAATAGCTCAGCAGCTCGAGTCCTAACCAAGGACCTAGGAACTGTTAAGGTATCGTCGGAGGATGTAAGCTGTTCCGAGTAAGGTGGTTTTTTGTAGAGTCAAAATGTTCAAGTCCGGCAAATTTAGAATTTCTAAATAGCGGGGTAGTCCTTTGGGTATTGCTCCGAGGGCTCCAATTACAATCGGGACAACACACGATTTCTTTTTCCACAGTCGCTCAACTTCAATTTGTAAGTCCCGGTACTTTGTGATTTTTTCTTGCTGCTTATCTTCAATTCGTGCATCACCAGGTATTGCAATGTCAATGAACCATACTTTTTTCTTTTCAACTATTGTTATGTCAGGTGTGTTGTGGACCAAGTGCCTCTCAGTCTGAATTCTAAAGTCCCACAAGATCTTGAGTTTCTCATTCTCTAAAACTTTCTCAACCTGATGTTCCCAGTGGTTTTTGCTGTACTCAAATCCAAACTTCTGGCACAATTTCCAGTGAATGGTTTTAGCAACACGGTCATAAAATCATTCACTGGAAATTGTGCCAGAGAATGATTTTATGACCGTGTTGCTAAAATCATTCACTGGAAATTGTGCCAGAAGTTGTTATTATTATTATTATTATTATTATTATTATTATTATTATTATTATTACTACTACTACTACTACTACTACTACTATTACTACTACTACTACTACTGAGGTCAACAGATTAATAGCACTTCTATGATTAAGAGGTTGATTTCCATTTGATGAATTTTTGAAATACAAGATTTAGGGGAAAAAGAGAGTTAGTTACCTTTCCATATGTTCTTTAAACTTCTATTAGGAGCCACTTTACAAATATTCCCACATTGTGACAACATTTTAAACATTTGCACACTTATTATGTACAAACACACAAAGCTTATTACCAAAATAATTCTTTGTAATATCATAGTCACTTCTCTAAACCAAGTCACAGAATTCATAATTGGTGGGTGAATTAATTACCTAATTTTCCTTTAAAAGTAGAATTTCAGAGACCTTTACTTGTATGCATAGTGCTACATGTTTTTCCAAGTTCCATGTGTATATTAGGATTGTTTTTCTTTTCTATTCATGTATTGTACATGTACAGCCGCAGCTCTGAAATAAAAAAGAAAAATGTAACATTTTGTTCTGCAGAAGACTTGACAGGTTTCTTTTTTGTTTTCACTTTTTTCATTTTCAAATATTACCAGTTTTGCCAGCAGTTATATTTATAATGCTTCTTGAACATAAATGCAATTATTGGTTGAACATCACATAACCTCATTCCTTTCTTCTCTGTTCTTTAAAATTAAGGATTACAAATGCCTGAACTTAAGAAGACTTTCTGTTTAATAATGGATATTGCCAATTCTTGCTTACAAGATGAACCCCTTCTTCTATTCTGGAAGGTTAGGAAGCGTCTGGAAGTGTCAGGTAGATGAATTGTTGCTACTTAGAAGGGAAACCAGGGACCTCTCATTATAAGTAGTAATTATACACTCGGGTACTTGGATCCAAACCGATGTTTCATGATTATTGTTTCAGAATCCATATTGTTTCAATCCCAATGACCAAAGGCACATTTGGTTCCCATGCTGTTCTCTTTCCAGAGCCAAGCTAAAACATTTATTTTCTTCTTGGCATTTTTGAGTAGAGATTTTGAAATTAACCAGAATAAAATGGGTTTTTGTGTTGTACGTACTTTATTACTTTTCTCTTCCCCACTCCTCCAGGTGCTGTTCATCAATGAATCACTTTTAAAGCAAGCAAGCAAACAAACAACATACAGTTTCATTGTTTTTCAGAAGAATGTTTTTACATAAATAGGTTACAATAAAATATGTACATGAATAAACATGCAAGCAAATGAAACCCAGAATTAGAAACATTAGAATTAAATGCTGGATCCTGAAGTTGTTTTATAATGCTTCTTCGTGAGCTGTGGATTGTCCACCTCAAACCTAGATACTGTAATTAATACAATTTTTCCATTCTCTTTAACACACATGAACATCTTCAGAACAGAGTCCCATACATTTGCCTTTTCCTATAGCAGGAGACTGTACTGTCCCCCTAATGCTAATTGTATCTAAGTTTTAGGTAGTTATTATTTTACTGAGATTATTTTTATTATGCCAGTCTTTTACCTATTTAATTTTAATTAAGAATTAAGTTAAGAATTATTATTACTATTATTGATACTCTCACCGGTTCTTTACTACTACTACTATTGAATCTTACAAAGCAATACAATATCTTTCAAAAGCTAGTCAAAAGTACATGTTTGCTAATACCAATTATAGCAAATGAGAATCTATTTCTTTGCAAGTGAACAATTTTTTAATGCTGAAGAATGCTGATAGAATTCAAACAGACCTGGATTTGTTTGGTTTCCTCTGTGAAAAAAAAAAAAACCAGGTTATTTCTTCTTGTTGGTGAAACACTGGAATGGTGTTTTCAACACTTTTAAGGTAACTGTGAAAATATTTGCATGAAGTATGGAGTTAAAAGCAGAAGATCTGCAGGTAATTTGGACAATACATATCAGAAGGTCTGCAGGTAATTTGTGTTGTGAGGTTACAAAACACATTTTGTCACTTGTTCCCTTTCGTGGATTTCTTCCCCATGTGGACCTCCATGGATATACAAGTGCATCGCTAGTGACTTTCTGGTTCTCTATTGTAGCCAAATCTTAATATCTTTGATTTGCTGTCCGCAGTTCTAGAAATATGAAACTCAGAATTCAGAGCCAGGCAAAAATTTTAACGTTCTTGTCTTCACTTTCTGCTAGGTAGAAATCTAAAATGTGAGGTAGGGTTTATCAGAACTGATATATTTGGTACTTTTAATCTAACAGGAAAATAAGAATAGTTTACATTTAATTTATCTCTGGAACATGAATTTGATTTAGTGATCAAAATGTTTATCTCTCTCTTTTGAAGCAGCAAACTTTTCTTTTTCGACTCTCAGGATTCAGTGAAATTAAAAGTGTTGATTATTAATTAAGTTTTCTTTATATAATGTAAAAACCCCAGATGGACCCAATTAGAATAAAAAAAATCTTCTGGTTGTTGTTGTTTTAATATTTGTAATTTTAAAAGAGGATTTATTGCATCTATTTTGGTGTTGGCTATAATTTATCAAAAGAGTTATGAGTAACAACCCAGCAAAACAGAATATTCACATGTAAAATTAAAGCCAACATAGCAGAAACCAAACTTGATTAGAAAACACTGCACTCAGTGCTGTGTGTTTTCTATTATACTAGAAATAAAATTATAAGGATACAAGTAAAAACTTTTCTTGTGCTATTGGCATTATGAACCAATCCCTGCTGTTTCACTTGGCACAGCAGCCAAGAGCTATTGACCACTGCCAAAGGCAACACCACTGGTGCAACACAGGCAAAAGGGTTTATGAGAGAACCTACTGGGCCTGACAACCAGCCTGGCAGGTGGGATTTGGCTGATCAGGATATGACTTTTACTTCATTGGAAACTCTTTGTATTTTTCATTCTTGCTTATAGGAACTTTTTATAATTCAGGACAGTTGTTCCCAAAATAAACAGCACTACAACATTGATTGTGCACTCCCAATGAATTTCTTTGCCAATAAGGAAATGCTGTTGATGTGCTTTTTATCTATTAATGAAGAACATAATAAAATACAATAGAGTACTTACTCTAAATTAATGTAAAGCAATTGCTATAATGTGGAGAATACAGCAAGGCTGGAGTGGTTATCACAGCTGCAGCACAGGCACCATCCATGTTCTTGCTGGTGAAGAAGCCACTGGCTACATCTAAGTTTTGTGGCTAAGCAAGTTGGCACTCTTGGGTGTCATAGAGTCAAGAATAGAATGGTTCAGGCATGAATTATCCCACCAAAAGTCCTGCAATGTTCTCTTTAGCCTATCATGAAGCAGGGACAGTGGTGGAATGCAATTTTTTTTTACTACCGGTTCTGTGGGCGTGGCGTGGTGGGCGTGGCTTGATGGGCATAGCAGGGGAAGGATACTACAAAATCTCCAATCCCACCCCACTCCAGGGAAGGATACTGCAAAATCCCCATTCCCTCCCCACGGCTGGGGGAAGGATATTGCAAAATCTCCATTCCCACCCCACTCTGGGACCAGCCAGAGGTGATGTTTGCCAGTTCTCTGAACTACTCAAAATTTATGCTACCGGTTCTCCAGAACTTGTCAGAACCTGCTGAATTTCATCCCTGAGCAGGGACATTGCAACCCAGCATGCTGACATTCTCTCCAAAGTATAGGAGTAATGGAGTGGCATAGATACAGCTCCCAAAGAGATTTCACCCTTGTGCTTGATCTGATGTAAATTTGAGACATCTCCTCTCAAAAAAGTTAACTTGGACTGCCAAGGAATATGCATGGCTTTGCTTGAGTTAGTAACAGAGAATAGAATAGAATGAGCTGAAACGGACCTTGGAGGTCTTCTAGTCCAGCCCCCTGCTCAGGCAGGAGAACCTATACATTTCAGATAAGTGACTGTCCATTCTCTTCTTAAAAACTTCCAGTGACAGGGCACCCACGATTTCTGAAGGCAAGCTGTTCCACTGGTTAATTGTCCTCGCTGTTAAGAAGTTTCTCTTTAATTCCAGGTTACTTCCCTCTTTGATTAGTTTCCAACCATTGTTTCTTGTCCTTCCCTTTGGTGCTTTGGAGAATAATTTGCTTTTTGAAGTACTCTGAAGGTTCTACCCTAACTTTCCCAAAAAGGGGGAACTTGTCCTGTATCAACCCAAACTGTCAAAACATAAAAGCCAATAAAAACAAGGAAGAACTGGCAGTTTGGAGACAGAGTAATATGGTTGTTTGGAAGTTCAACAGGAGACAAAGGCCAACAGCAGCTACCCAGCAGAATGCCAGTAGCAGTATTAACAGGTGCCTTGAAAGATCCACAACAGATGTTAAAACATCTAGAATCAAACCCAAATCCCAGCTGAACACTGAGAAAGGTAGAAATCAAACTGAATCCCTCAAGCAGACAGTTGATAATCCTGATTCATGAATATTCATATGTCCTGGCAGGTGAGGCAATCGGTGAGAAAAGTGAGAAAAGTAGAAGAGATTAAGAAAGACCATCAATACTAAACAAAAAATGCCTGCGGTCTCCAAAGGGAATTTATCACTCATGTAATGGACTGGAAATGTCTGGAAAAAGGTGCTACTGGAAGAAGCTCTGTACCTTCTCAGTAAACATCCCCAACCATAAGGTTATGGGTATCTTTGCAAGCATATTTTAAAAGCCATCCAGAGGGAGGAGGAAAACTTTGCAATGCTGCTGGTGTTACTTTGGTAATGGCAAAATATATTGTTTAAATAATGTGCTGTTGTTTGAAATGCCCTGCTTTGTATAGTTTATGTCTAAGCATTAAGGGAATGCTTCCACACATTCTTAATTAAGAATAAGTCCCTTTCAATGTGTCTGCATAAATATGTTGTAAATATTTTATGAATTTGCACTAACATTGGTAGTTTATCTACAGTAGCCATATAACATGAATGTATATATCATTAAAAAATATTACAGTGGAAACCTAGGTTATTTTGTACTACTAGCTATCTACAAAAAGTATGAAATGGATTAATGGCCTGGAGATATGGGTTATTATAGATGTGATTACAGATAATTCTAAAAATAGGAAATTGCCATTTCAACATCAATAGTCTACTGGAGTCATTATTCATTATTTGTGATAGCAGATATATGGAGTACCATTGGTGATAACACTTTTGGAATACACCAAAAGATAAGAGCATTGGTTGTACTGCAGGATTGCAGCTTATATTTATTAACAAGTGAGGGCAGACTAATTGTTCTATCTACAAACTTAAATGTGTTATTAGCTCTATTCATTCCAATCTGGCTTGAGGAAAGATAATAAAAATGTGTTAATTATTCTAGAAGATACAGCAGTTACTTCCAAAGGCTGGTAACTGGTAAGGTATTGGAGCATACATAACTAGATGCTGGGTCAGAATATCTACCAAAGCCAATGTCAGTAAGGTAAGATCTTCACTAATGTTTGGGGTCCTGACTCTCTATGTTCAGTGATATACTTGATTTAGATTAGGTCATGACCTGGCATGACGCATGAGCCCTGGCGGTACAGTGGTTAGAATTCACTATTTCAGGCTAACCGTGCCCACATCTTGGAGTTTGATCCTGATGGGGTTTGAGGTTGACTCAGCCTTCCAAGGTCAGTAAAATGAGGACCCAGATTATTGGGGAAAATATGCTGATATTGTAAACTGCTCAGAGAGGGTTGTAAAGCACTGTGAAGCAGTATATAAGTGCTATTGCTAAGAGTTATAACACAGTCAAGCCAGGGGTGGGTTCTAAAATTTTTTACTACCGGTTCTATGGGTGTGGCTTATTTTGTGGGCGTGGCTTGATAGTCATGTGACAATTATTTAGGATTTAGCAGAGATACTGGTCTACCAGGCTTTTAACTGCTTGCAGAGCTGTACCGATCTACCCGTTTATTTTTTGCAGGCACTGATCTACTCATGTATTTTTGCAGGCACTGGTCTACCCATATATTTTTGCAGGCACTGATCTACTCATGTATTTTTGCAGGCACTGATCTACTCATTTGTTTTCTTTTAACACTGATCAGCTGTAGGATGGCCCTTTGAAGCCCCGCGGCAAGAGTTTAAACAGTTTTTTTTCCCTCTAGCCATCAGCTGGAACTCAGGAGGCAGCAACAGATTGGAGGTGGGGTAAAATAAAAGGTAAGAATAACGCGGGGGGGGCGGGGGGACATGGGGGGGGCGGGGGAGAACTGGTTCAGTGATGTCATATCGTCACCACTACCAGCTCGGGAGAACCAGACCGAACCTGGAGGAATCCACCACTGAGTCAAGCACTATGTAGTGGTATATAAGTCTAAATGCTATTGCTATTACATCCTAACATATTATTATGAATTTCCTACTATATCTGTCTGTCTGTGTGTCTGTCTATCTGTCATCTATCTATCTAGCTAGCTATCATCTAGTTATCTATCATCTAGGTATCTCAAAGCTGTTTTCTGAAAGATTTTTTGCTTTCTTGTGTGCCATTTTTAGGTTTCTTAAAATTTTATTAATGTGCATTTATGTGTGAGAGAGAGACCTGTTAAGGAACAGATTGGGGAAGGGAGGGAGGGAGGGAGGGAGGGAGGAAGGAAGGAAGGAAGGAAGGAAGGAAGGAAGGAAGGAAGGAAGGAAGGAAGAGATTTATTAGTTTCAGATATCTCAGGAAGACCCATTAAAAGTACCTCAGATGTCTAGAGTGAGGAAATATGTTTGAGTCCACAGGACCTCTCTGTGACCATCCTCATACTTTGGCATTCTCTTCCCCAGATGATTCCAAAGGTGCCTCCCGATAGTTATGTTGAAAAACACTTTCATTTTTTTTATTTCACTAAGCCTTAAACCCTATTTGATAGTTAAACAAGGTATATCTTGCTGGAATATCTTTTTATAATTTTACTCTAATATAAACTGACTAGAGTTTTTTTTTTTAATTGGCAGGTTAGAAATGTTATTTTTTAAAAATGGATATAAACTGATGAACAAATGTGGAATAAGATTTATTTCTCTCTTTGTTGTAGCAGTTATGAATAACTGCTTTAATGTTCTTACTAAACTTTAAACTGTAATACATGAAAATATACCTGAATACCCATGTTTAGCGGCCAAAGTAACCAGTTGCAATGTTTTATAATGATTTAATAGGCAAATATATTGCATAGTAAGAGGACAAGTAGAGATCTACATAATACACTATTACTTTAGATTTGCAGGGATTCTTCATGGATTTATAGAGAACCTTCTGGTATCTACTTGGAAATAGTAGAGAAAAATGAAAAGTTAAACTTACAATATGCTTTACTATTAAGACTGTTCAATATATATTCAAATTTATACCCAGAAAACTTCAGCTCTAAATATATCTCCTGTAGATCTCTGTTTGAATATTTAGAATGTAGCCAATTAGAAATGCATGACAGTTATAGATGTACAGATGAAACGGTAATTTAAAGACTAGCAATGTTCTGGTTTCAAAACAAGACTTATCCATGTCAGTTCAAATACTCCAAAGGATATTTGAGAACTCTTTAGAGGGATAGAGAGCTCTTTAAATATTCTTTAATGGTGCCAACATACTCTTCCAACTTATTTGCTTCTCATCAATACAAGCTACTAAATTATTAATTCTTAGAAATCTACAAGTTAAGATGCATGTATTCATTTTAAAGTATGCATCAATATTTTATTACTCTTTTATGTAGTTTAGGATTTCCACCTAGATTCCGCTAAATGTTTTAAGCACTGCTTTCAGATCCACACACCATTATTGTGTATGCTGTTATATCCATTTTCTTTCATGTTCCAAAAGTGAACTTTGCTGTTTGGATCAGTTATTATTATCTTTGTTTTAGCAAAAAGTGATTTACAGTTCACTTACACAGGGTGCTTAAAGTCCACGGTGTATAATGTAATTGAAGAGATAATGAAGTATAATATTAAGAAGTGAAATCATCTCCTGAGAGGAAAGTGGTATTGCAGGAATCTCTTAGTTCAGCAAGTTGTCAAAAAGCGAAGGCAGTAGTGGCCTTTGGCAGGAGTTTACCTAGGCTAATGAATAGGAAGGAGTAAGAGCTTATACTTTATTAAGCTGACATGAAATCAATCACATTTGATCAAGAAATGTGTCAGATTCCAATTCAAGGATCAGATATTAATGTAGACCAAATAAAAAAGAGATGCTTTCCACTGCAGAAAGGGAGGGAGGGAGGGAGGGAGGGTGAGAGGAAGGAAGGAAGGAAGGAAGGAAGGAAGGAAGGAAGGAAGGAAGGAAGGAAGGAAGGAAGGAATATAGGCAATGTTTATTTTTGCCTTTAACAGACGTATTTTTATATTTACTATTATTATTATTATATACATGCCTTATTTAGGATATAAAATTTAATAGGTTTAAATTTAAAAGGTTTGACAAGAGCTTCTCAGGCTTCTATTTTTGAAAAAACAAATACATTGGCTACCAAAAATCCCTAATTATTTTAATGTTTGTTTGTTTTCCTTTAAAAGAAATTTCAATGGCAACAACCCCTTGGGAATGGTTATTTATTCCATTCAGATATTTGAGGGGGGAGGGTGATGATACTTGCCATGCTAGAAACATATGAACAAAAACTGCCAAATCAGATCTATAATTATAGGTAGTTATTGCTTAGCTACCACAATTGGGACTGGGAATTCCATTGTAAGCATTGTGGTCACCAAGTGGAAAGGCAAAAATCATGTGATGGTTCCTAGCATCACTTCCAATTTGGTCATTAATAACTGCAAGTAACAATTTTACTTTGGCTTTCTTGCCTCAAGCCAATTAGAAAGCACACAAATAATGATACATGACTGTGGGATGCTATAATGTCATATATGGTCACAAAGCTATTTTTTTGACACTGGAATAATTTCAGTGAGGCAATGGGTAAATGAGGATTCCTTTTATTAAAGGAAATCAATTATTAAAGGAGATGTTTCAGGAGGATAAAGCGACAGGAAGCCAAAAATCGGATATGTCATTTGTATAAAAGTTGTGAATTAAGAACAAATATCTATTCCTCATTGTTTGAAGTTTATTAGACATAGTTTAATTATAATTAGTATTGTTCTTTTGCAACTTTTCATTGCACACATTGAATCAGATGAAAGAGAAATTGCTAGTGATTTTTTTTCTTTCATCAAAGAAACTAAATAGATAAAATTTTCATGGGGTCAGGACAGGGCCAGATAATTTTAAGTAAAAAGGTAAATGATGGTAGTACATGAGTCTACTGTTCTGCTTTTATTGTCTAATCACCTTTCCATATTTCAAGCATATCCCAAGAGAAGACATTAGAAAGGAATTTCTCCCATTGTGTTTTTTTTTTTCCAGATTGTTAAACAGGTGCAATATTTTTGCTTCTGGGTGTTAGGAGAGTTTTTCTTAGATGCATATAGGTCTTAAGGTAAGGAGAATCTGACCTTAAGTCACAACTTGCTCGCTGTGAGATTCACAAAGTTTTCTCGGAAAACCTGAGGGATTTGACTAACTCAAGACCTCCTTGGCTTTCTGTCCTACAAATCATGGGAATAATTTCAAGCAGCTCTCTTGTTATACCAAAGGCTTACTTCCTATTGCTAGCAAAAATAAATCAGTAAAATAAAATGGAAGCAAAAAGATCCAGCAAGACATAAACATCTTTCCACCTTCTTTCTTTTTCACCAGTTTGCTGTCCCTAAGGGCCTTAATTGGCTGGACTGCTCTGTTATAACAGGGCTCAACCAGAGCAAATAACTGCTTTTTCTTGAACACCACCTGTATCTTGGTTTTGCTTTAGTCAGGAATTCAGATGTAATCAATATGAATTTACTTTGGCACTTGATATACAGGAAGATTTATGAAGGTCACTTACCCTGAGCAGGCCAATCTGGGCTGATGCCTTACTGGCTCAACAACAAGGCCTTCTCACTAATTCTCTTCTCTTCCACTGGCAGAACTTTTGCAGCAGCTAATCGCATCTGGTTCATTGCCTTACACACTGAAAACGGCCCCTTCCAACATGGCTCCTAGATAAAAGAGTCCACCTCGATTCATAACTAAAGGGAAATTTTATTCTTGGGATTTATATCATTTTCATTTGCAGTTGTGATAGATAGTGGAGGAACTGGGTACAGGTTTTGCAAATGAAGCTACATAATCCAGGATGCACAAAATATTTTTAATATTGCATCTTCACTGATGAAAATAAAATGAACAATAAACCTTAAATTTACAAACAGCTCGTTTGGAGAAGTTGATTAAATGTTGGCAAATGCATTATAATCATATGAGTTGGATTTTAAGCTATAATGTTATTTGCTTTGAGCTTTGTGAAATATGTGACTCAACCATTATGGTTTGTATACTTGGAATAGATAAAATAAGATATGGTGCTGTAGGACATTTCTATTATATCTCTTTTTGTAGGAATTTTTTTGGGACCTTGGGATTAGATAGAGCCACTAATTTCTCCAGAGAAAATGAACCGATGGAGATGGCCCACCCCAGGTGTCTAATGCACTTAAGGTAGACTTACATATGATCCTTGGAGAATTTCCCAAAGCTTTGGAGCAGTTCTATTTGGTCCGTATAGATGATCTCTAGAATACAGAGGTAACTAAGGCATTAGATGGGCTCACTCCTGATTGGCCCCATTCAATGCCTGAGTTACCTCTGTTTCCTTGTCTATATTCTGAGAAGCTCTAGAAAATGAAATGGACAAAGACATACTATTAACAATACTAGCAGCAAATGAGGAGGTAACATGACCGAACACATTATCACATACTAATACATAAGTTCAAGTTGACATCCTTGCAGGAAGGATAATAAAGCTCAATTACTTCTTCTCATTAAATCTGCAGAATGCTGACCTGTTGAACTAACTTCGGGGTTATTTTAGGGAAAGATGGGCAGGAGGAGTTACCTAGTATGAGTTGTAATAATTTGGCCAGTGATTTTTTTTTTATTATTTTTTTTGATATTTGCTCCAAGTTGGAAGACAGATGAATAGTATCCAATGTGCTGGCATGAATAGCACTTTGCAGTGTTATTGGGATGTATTTGACACCAGGTTTCTTCTTATGCAACCTTGCTCTCCACTCCACCTAGTTTGTTAAAAAGGTTGGAGTTGGGACAAGGAGTTGGTTCTTGCTGTAATCAATGCCACCTTAAAGGAATAAAATATGCCACCTGTTTTGAAACAGGTGCTGGTTCGTCACATCCTTAAATCTCACATAGATTCAACATCTTGGATAAATTCTACCTCATAGCCTACCTCTTCATTTGGGGAAAGTTATAGATAAGAGGGTGAGTGGCCTTTTGAAAGGATTCAAGAAGCAGATTATAAGTATCCTTGGCAGTCAGGATTGTAGCCATTCACAGACTGAGACAAACTGAGAATAAGTACTAACATTCTTGTGACTTCTTGCTTGAATTATTGTAATTTGTTGTATATGGGACTGCACTTGAAGATCACCCAGAAATATCACATTGTGAAATACACATCTAACCATGTACTAATAGAAGAAAAATCTATGTAGCTTAGGGTTGAACTATGGAGTCCTTAGTGCTCTCTCTGTTTGGTTAATTGACTACAGATCTTTCATTACCTGCCTAGGTAACATCATCAGTCTTAGTGATGTGAGGTTTGCTCCCTGTTTATATACAGTAGCTTATCCTGCCAGCATTGGTGGGTTTGTGGTTTTCTTCCCTGTAATTTCTTGATTAGCACATTGTTTTCTTGTTTGTCTGATTGATTGTCTCCTCAAACAAGACAATTTGCAGCTATTGTATATAAATAGGGAGCAAACTCCATCCATACCAGCATTGATGTTGTTACTGAGTTAGATAATGATATGTCTGCAAACAACCAAGCTCAGAGAGCACCAAGGACTCCACAGATATCCATGTACTTACAACTTTGTTTCATTACAATACTGCCTTGTATTTCTGTTATTACAGAAGTTACACTGGCTATTGGTTTGTTTCCAAGTGCAATTCGATGTGTTGGTTACGTAAGTAATAGCAATAAAGTCTGATATGGATTGTTTATTATAGGATTGCCTATGTACCACCCAGAGTTCCTCCATGAGAGGGTTAAGAAGTTTAATAAATAAATAAATAAATAAATAAATAAATAAATAAATAAATAAATAAATAAATAACTTAAATTCATTCATTCATTCATTCATTCATATGTGTGGGCTTTTCTTCTGTAAAATCACCTGGCCCCAAAACAAGTTGGTTTTTCCAAGAGCCTTTGGAGATTTTCGCCGAATTATATACTGTAATGCTCCAGATTAGTTCGAAGTTATTTTCTGATTATCTTCTTGTTATGTAGTTATTGTATTTATCTGTAATTTATTCATTGTGCACTGTTTAAAGTCTGATGGATTTAAGTATAGCATGTACATTTGAAGAAGAAGATATTCAGCCCAAGACCTTTCTGTACCTTGCAAATGCACAGAAGCACAATATCAGTGGGAGTAACAGGCATTTTTGAGGAATGAATTTTGTTGCTATGTATAAAATCGAAGGAAGGTGTCCACCAGATTTTCCAGGGTAACTAGGATATCAGTCCCCACCTGCCAGGTATCTACATGGATTGTAAATGCCTCCTTTTCTTCAGGATTGGTTGATTTCACCCATTCTATGTTTAAAGCACGCAGAAAATATTCACATAGAGCTGTGTGACCCATGGCATTTTTGACTACATTTTTCACATCAAATAATACACACACACAAACACACACTATTTTATGTGAGAAAATTTACTGTAGTCAGAAATTATATGTTTGTGTGTATATTACTGTAGTCAGAAATATATATATTTCTGACTACAGTAAATTTTCTCACATAAAATCGAGACACAAAAAGTTATTGTATGTGGTTTAAGTTAAAAGCATTTTAGTTCTAAACTCTAGAGTAATCATGTCCATTATATCTAGGGTTACATTTATTTGGTTCATTGCACAATTTTGAGTTTCATAGCCATTGCAATGTATGATATGTTGAAACTTAAAAGAGTGTTCAAATTTCATGAAAAGTCCTCACATTTCATAAAATACTATGCTAAGTGCTTCAGGATCCTTAGATTGATTTTCATTATCTAATCCAACTAGATAATCTTTCATATTTTTTATACTACTGATTCCAACATTTCCCCATTTTGGGGGGCCAAAATTGTCCATAATTCCTTCCCTTCCCCATCCCCCATCATATTGGAAAATCTGAGAAGCTGATTTTGTGTGCAATGTATCCTTTATAGAGTGGATCTAATGGTGACAGAAGTGAGATAGCATAGGATTTCCATATCTGTATTCATATCTATATCTTCATTAATAATTATGCCATATGTTAATTATTCATTATTCAGTGTTACCAGTCATCTATATATGGTGTTTAATTTTTATCTGATCATAGATATTCCTGATTTTGAAATGCATGGCTAACTGGATATTAGAAATAAATCAATTTTCTAATTTTTCCACTAATCCAAAGGACCACATTTATATGTGTTCATGTTTATTTATTTATACCCTTTTTTTGCCAATGTTAACATTGTAGCATTTTGAAGGCAATTTACAGGATTAATAAAAAAAGAAAACAAAAATAATTGAAACATGTTTATTAATTAAACCTTCCCTTTGGAGAAAGTTTCATTGATCTGTGGGATTTGCCCAGGAAAACCACTTTAGAAATCCTCAGCCAAGACACTAACAGATCGTTCACATAATGGATTGGCATACTTCTATGGAAAACAACAATTTGCTGATTAGGCATTAGCTTTCCAAAACATTTCACATTTCAACTAAATGTAAAAATTTTGATCAAGTGTCAATAAAGAATAATATATTTCATTTCACGTATATCTTGAAATACTTAATATTTAAGTAAGCTAATATATCACATCACTAATATCATTCTAGCAACATTTCACATTGTTAAGATAGTGTGCAAAATAGGTTAAATAAATAAATTAGTCCAAGCATGGATGTGGATAATACTTAACTTTAATATAGGTGTCATCTGAATTCTTTTAACATTATTTAATACATATTCACTGACTTAATTCAGAATTATTTGATTTTGTCCCTTTCAGCGGCAACATAATAATCTAATTAGCCATGCCATGTCGTCCAAAACATTTCCCTAAGGATTTATCTATTTTGAAACGTCAGGAGAGTCTTAGTTGGTGATATAAGAACAAGCCTCACTGACCTGATTAACCTTTAAAAACATTTACTGTTGACACTCATATAAGTTTAAACCAGTTGTTGACAGTTCTTTTCTCTTCCAGTTGGAGGTGAAAGAAGATAAGGCCTATTAAGAACTCTGAAAAAAAGAAATCATTCAAAAATGGCCAAAATATGACCATATTGTGTAAGTCTATACTGTCTTTCTGTATAAATACAGTCTGTTAAAACAAGTGCCTGTACACGTTGTAATAAAAGCAAAAAGTGCAAAAATATCAATGCAGGATATTTTCAGGTATCCTGACAAGGTATCAATTCATTCAGTGACCGTAAAGGAAATATATATAAAAAAATATTTATTCAGTTTGGCTTGTATCTTGTCCTGGTGTTTCAAAGTGGAAATTTGCTATACATACTGTATCAATAAAGAGCCTTGGTAGTACAGTGGTCTAAAGCACCCTGTTATTAAGAACAGCTGCCTGCAATTACTGCAGGTTCGAATCTCGCCAAGGCTCAAGGTTGACTCAGCCTTCCATCCTTTCTAAGGTAGGTAAATTGAGGACCCAGTTTGTGGGGGCAATAAGATGACTTTGTATAAATATACAAAAGAATGAAGGCTATTGCTTAGCGCATTGTAAGCCGCCCTGAGTCTCCAGAGAAGGGCGGCATATAAATCAAATTAAAAAAAAAATAATAACATTTCACTTTTGATGTTATTAAAGACATGGACATCAGGCATTTTGACTATTCATTCTAATCTAGATCCTGATCTAAAAGATTAATGCTAAGTTATTCAAATAGTACTTCCATGTGGGGATGAGGCAATGTGTATACGCTGCAATATTATTAAAGGAGATTATGTTTTATACTGTAGTTCTTAGCAATAGTACTTATCTACTGCTTCAACAGTGTTTTACAGCTCTTTCTAAGCAGTTTACAGAGTCATCATATTGCCCCCAATAATCTCGGGTCTTCATTTTACTGACCTCGGAAGGATGCAAAGCTGAGTCAACCTTAATATAGTCAGGCCTGAACTCTTGCAGTGAGCAGTGAGTTAGCCTGCAATACTGCATTCTAACCACTGCACCACCACAGCTCGTTACAATGGTGTGTAGTGACTCTCCAGATTTTCAATGATGCATTTTTCTCCCAATATTACTGCATATCTATATACTTCTAAAAGTCTCATTTTTGTAACCTTTTAACTGGGCATCATAGGGAAAAAAAACATTTTCAACCATGGTATTTCAAATGGGCCAATTTATTGAACATTGGGTCCCATGATATCCAAGGAAATAACATTTGGGAGAATTTTGATTGTTTCAGTGCTGTTCTGCTGCAGCTGCTTCAGTGCTGCCTCTGTACAGCCATAGTTAGTCAAGGTCAGGAAATCCTCATTTTCAATGTCCCCTAACAGCTTCCCACAAGTTCATGAGAATGCTATTCCCTTTACACTAGGAGAGGCAGTGAAGCATGCATGCATGCAGGATTTCCAATGCTCAATGCCAGTTTCCCACAAGAAAACACAATGGACAAGCTGACAGGAAATCAGAAATCACTCCAGTTCCCACTGGTTTTATTTCTGTCCATGGCCATCTGTTTAGGTATGGAAATATATCTGAAATAATGACCCAATGGGCCATTGGTTGTCTAGTTATATTTTATAAATCTTTGTAAACTTGATAATCTGTTTGGTTATTCACAAATAATACTAACTTGAATTTGTGGTAGTTTTTCTTAAATGTCTTGCAATTTTAATTTTGCAACAAGTGAAGAATGCAGAGGTGCTTCCCAGATCACATGAGGTTCCCTCATAAAGCACTCAGATGCTTTATCTTCAATTGGTTTTATGACAGAAGTAATTGCATCACAGAAAGTGAATAAATACATTGCTAAAATATATAGTAAGTAAAACATAGGAGAAAATACCAATTACTTTTGATTAAATGGAAGTCCAGCTGCTGAAAAACATCTTCAAGGTCTCTCCAAGCTAACCAAGAATGTAAAAGAAAAAAAATATTTAAATCTTTAGCTTGCATATATCAGAAAGTAATACTAACGAATAAGTTGATTCCCCTTCTCAGTTCTTCATAACATTATGAATCAATGCCAACTGTAACACTGATAACACCGAATGAAATTGATAAAAATGTTGTTGAAGATTTTAAGTTGACCATTAACAAACAAATGGAGTAAATAAAAGAAAAATTCAAAGACAAAACAATGGCAGGCTGAAGTTGGCTTTGCTTTTATAGCAGAAGCATCAACTGGGGCAGAAAGTAGAGTCAGTGAATGGATTGGCTTCCTGAACTCCTCTCTAGATTAAGGAGAAGAATTGAGATGATCCAGAGTGTTCTGTACAGATGCTTCTCATGATAAGACTGTAAAACAGTAGTCTCCAGCATGTTTTAGAGCCTGGAAGCTGAGAGTTATCGTTGTTGAATCTTTGGGCCTAGTTGCCATTGTTCAGTTTTTTAAAAAATGTAACAATAATTTTATTTACCCAGATCAAAGATTTTATCCACACAGTCTGATAATTTAAAGTTGGAAAACTTTTTTATTAGGGGATTGACATGCACTCACAGCGCCATTCCAGCTGAGTGAAAACTGATGAAGAGATTTTTGGTTGAAATTTTAGAGAATGTGTCAAGTTACTAAAAATGTTTGTATTTGAAGAGGGAAGCCATTTCTTTTCATATTTTTTTCTTGTTTCTTCACATATGTATGAAGAAACAGAAGAAGAAAAATCCTTTTATTGTTTGTCTCTCTGCACTTTTCACTTTTTCTCTTTTACATGTTGCTTAGTTTTTATTAGGTTTTTTTTGGTATGCTTCTGATCAAATAGGAAAAAAATATGATTTGGAAGACTCTTTTTTTGTCCACACTGTTCAATCCAATAAAGAAAGAAAACAGTATATATCAAAAGGAAATTGTCAGGAGACACTTCTTTTCAAGCAAAATGGGACATTGGGGCATTTTATATGAATATGAGATTCTGTCCATTGAATTGAAGATTGAAAACCAAGTGCTATAGATACTAAAGAAATTTCCAGATGGTGATTTATATTATCATTCAGTATCATTCCATCATCAGTATACTGATATATTACTAACAAAGATAGATTTTACTTTGTCACTAGACAACTCGTGCCCCATTGTGTCATCATTTTCAGAGATATTTCCTTACATAAACAGAATAGCAAGTGGACAAAAAAGCAGTGGGAGTGGGAGCAAACTTCCAACTGTTTTGTCAACTTCCCTATTGTTTTCTTCTGGGAAGCTGGCATGGAGCATAAAAAACCTTACCTCCTTCTCTCGCCTCCCTGCCTTCTTCCTGCCAGCTTCTTCATTTACTTTGGTTGCGAATCCAAGGTCACCAGGCAAGTAGGGGGTTGCTGCTGAGTGGGATTAGTGACTGAGGAGATGCAAAGGATTGACAGTCAGGAAGGGTAGGTGGAAGTGCATGACAGGTGCCCCATGAGTTGGAAACCAGACACCACATAGGTTGGGGAAGATGTACAGGTGGATGGTGTGAATCAAGACGGGCTGCGCAGGAATGGGCAAGAAATGCTATGTAGGTTGGATACGGTGTGTGGGGGGGTCAGAATAAGGATGCATTGGAGATTGCAGGGATGTGCAGGAGCAGATGTGTAGGTCAGGCAGGGGTTTGGGGAGCAACAAGGGTTGGAAAGGGTACCTGTAAGTGCTTACAAGTGTGCAAGAGATGCCATGCAGGTCAAGGATGGTGCGTTGAAGATAGCATGGGTCAGGAGGGCTTCACGAATGTTCACAAGAAATGCTGCATTGATTGAGGAAAGCAAATGGGGGCTGGCATGAGTGAGGAGTGGTGCATAGGGATTATGCAAAAGGTGCCACATGGATCAGGTTACACACTCAGTTTGGGAAAGGCACATGTGGAGATAGCACAGTGGTGAAATCCGGCTGGATCTATCCAGCTTGCACGAACCAGTAGCGCCAACGGCGGGAAGCTCTGCCCACCCACAGGGACGTCATTATATCCTGTTTTTTACCCTCTGCGCATGCACAGAAGAGGTGCGTAGGCGCATAGTGTGGACACACATAGCGTGCTCCCCTTCCCGAACCAGTAGTGAAGGTAAGTGGGTTTCACCACTGGGATAGCATATGCTGGAAAGAGTGCACGGGGCTTTTTTCCTTCCTGTTCCTCCCCCTCTCCTTTCTCAGGAGGCAGGCAAGTGACTGCTACTGGGTGGGGGAGGAAGTGAGAGATTGTGAAAATGGTTGCAAAACTGTCACAGAACTTTGAAAATGAGGATCATATGGCTGCAGTAGCAGTCCATCCACAGCAGAATTTTGAAGCAGCCACAACTTCCCTACATATTATAGCCTCAGGGGTCATGGCTTCCAGAATTTGAATGCATTTGAGGTATCTTGGTTCAAAAATGGTTGTCCTATGATTTACTGTTTTGCCCAGTGAAAAGTTATAGCAATGAGAGTTTTAGCAATATTATAAATGTTGATAATTAAGGAAGCAATACTTGTTTAAACATTCAAATTCTAACATTTGTCCTTGCTTAGAAAATGCTATCTGTTATTTATCTTATAGATACTCCAAAAGAAGTAAGATGTTGTAATTATGTTTAATTAAAATGATTATAACAAAGACAAAATACATTGTTATTGCAGATACATGTTCATATAGTAAGATGGATATTAACATTAAAAACTTTGTTATTAATATGAACAGTTGTGCTTATTCAAATGTCAATGTAAAATAAAATATTTTAAGTTTTAATTTATAACATAGTAAAATATTATAAAATAACATTATTATGAAACATTATTATGTCCAATTGATTGCACATTGCGTGCCATACTAAAAAACACCCAACAATCTTGGATAGCACAGAAAATCTGTTCATTGACAACATTTTCATGTTAATTACAAAAGGCCACATTACTTGGATCCACACACACAGTATACTATGGAGAAACATTGTAAGATCCTAGTTTCTTGCAGAAAACGTGATGCAAATGAAGACCAAAACCAGATAAAGAACTGGCAGCTGTGATATCACACAGCTTTTGTATATAATATTTATTTTGTATATAATAATATTAACAATAATTACATCAAAATCTGACTGACTGTGCAGCAATACTTTTCATATTATTAAATAACATCTGTCTATCCCAGGTATTTGTGAAGTACTTGATAAGTGGACAAAAATGCCAAATCCAGACTAAACATCTGGCTGACATATGCAACCAACCATAACAATAGAATAATAACACAATTCTACAATGCTCTTAGGAAACCAGGATTCACATAGACTGACTGAGACCAGGCATTTTCTGGCAAAATATCATTTAAAACTGATTAGGTCACTAAGAATGCCCTTTCATATAATAGACTTCAAAATTCCTGGCCAAATGCATCTTCTTTATATTTCCGCAAAATTTGTCTAGAGACAGGAGTTCCCTGATTAACTCATCCATCTTCCTTCTGTCTACAGTACAATGTTATGACAGTGAGCTACTAAAATTGCATTTATTCATTACAATGGCTATTTTATAGGATATATATATATATATATATATGTAGGTCTTTGGTTATTCGGGTCTTCTCCCACGTAAAATTGGAAGTGTCTTGGCGACGTTTCGACGAAGTCTCATTCGTCATCTTCAGGCTGGTGTTCTCGGCTTCGTGCTTCCAGGAGCAATGTGAGATCGCAGCTGTCTCTTCCTTTTAACTGCTAGTGGAGGTGTGAGCTGATTGGGTGGGAACTTGGCTGTGTTCTGATTGGGTGGAGGTGTGTTCTGATTGGTTAGGGGCTTGGCTGTGCTCTGATTGGCTGGGGTTGTGTTCTGTTTGGGTGGGGGCTTGGTTGTGCTCAGCTTAGTCTGAGTTGCAGGGGGATTTGAGCTGGTGAGCTGCGTTGTTGTTGTTTGGCTTCGTGTTTGTGGCCGTGCGAGCTCTTCATGGTGGGTGTCAGTCTGCTTCATGTATGGATTGGAGGGGTTTAAAGTGGCTAATGATGCAGCTGCGGTCTGGCTTCTGGTCCTTGGTCGTGGCTCATTATCAGTGTGGGTTTGAGTCTGCTTTCTGCGTGGATGTGTGGTGGTGACATCAGGTGTGGCACTCGTGAGTGTGGGTCTGGTGTCATTCGTCGTGTTAGGGACTCGTTTGTCAATAAGGGCGGGTTTCCAAATGGCTGGTAGGCGGGAGGTATCGTCTCGTTTGTTCATGCTGTGTGGGCGTTTTTCTATCTCAATGGCTTCTCTGATTATTCTGTTGTTAAAGTGTTCAGTTTTGGCGATAGTTCTGGTCTTTTTAAAGTCAATATCATGTCCTGTGGCTTTAAGGTGTTGGACCAGGGAAGAAGTTGGTTCCTCTTTTCTGACTGAGTTCTTGTGTTCTTCTATGCGTGCACTTATTCGTCTGTTGGTTTGTCCGATGTATGTGGTGGGGCAGGCGGTGCATGGGATTTCATATACTCCTTGATTTTCTAACTCAATTTTGTCTTTGGGGTTCCTTAGGATGGTGGATATTTTTCGGTTTGTGCAGAATGCTGTCTTGATGTTATGTTTGTGGAGGATTTTGCTTATTCTGTCTGTGGTGCCTTTTATGTATGGGAGGAGGGCCTTGCCGTTTTCTTGTTCTCTGTCTTGGATTTTAGTGGGGGTTTCTTTTTGGATTAGGTTGGTGATCTTATTTCTTTGGAATCCATTGGATGTGAGTACGTTAGTGAGGGTGTGTAGTTCGGTTTTTAGGTGTTGTTCGTCAGCTAAGCGTTTTGTTCTGGAAATGAGTGTCTTGGCTACAGAGTTGATCTGGGCAGGGTGGTGGTGTGAGAGTGCGTGCAGATAGCGGTTTGTGTGTGTTTTCTTCTGGTATATAGTGTGTCCTAGGGAGCCATTGGATTTTCTGTAGACTAAGACATCCAGGAAGGGAAGTTGGTTGTTCACTTCTGTTTCCATGGTGAACTGTATTTTGGGGTGTAGGCTGTTGAGGTGTGTGAGGAAGTTGTCCAGTTTTTCTTTCCCATGTGGCCAGATTATGAAGGTGTCGTCCACATATCTGAGCCAGAGTTTGGGTTTGTGATCGGATTTTTCTAGAGCTTGGGTTTCAAAGTATTCCATATAGAGGTTGGCAATGACAGGTGAGAGGGGTGATCCCATGGGTGCTCCTTCTGTTTGTTTGTATTTCTGTCCATTATAGATGAAGTATGTGTTGGATAGGCAGTGGTTGGTCAGATCTAAGATGTGCTTGGGGGGGTTATATTTGTTTTGGATAACTGTCAAGGCTTCTTTGATTGGTACTTGGGTGAAGAGGGATATGACATCAAAGCTCACGAGTAGGTCACTGGGCTGTAAGTTTCATTCCAGTTCATAGACATCATAAAGCAACAAAACTTACAGCCCAGTGACCTACTCGTGAGCTTTGATGTCATATCCCTCTTCACCCAAGTACCAATCAAAGAAGCCTTGACAGTTATCCAAAACAAATATAACCCCCCCAAGCACATCTTAGATCTGACCAACCACTGCCTATCCAACACATACTTCATCTATAATGGACAGAAATACAAACAAACAGAAGGAGCACCCATGGGATCACCCCTCTCACCTGTCATTGCCAACCTCTATATGGAATACTTTGAAACCCAAGCTCTAGAAAAATCCGATCACAAACCCAAACTCTGGCTCAGATATGTGGACGACACCTTCATAATCTGGCCACATGGGAAAGAAAAACTGGACAACTTCCTCACACACCTCAACAGCCTACACCCCAAAATACAGTTCACCATGGAAACAGAAGTGAACAACCAACTTCCCTTCCTGGATGTCTTAGTCTACAGAAAATCCAATGGCTCCCTAGGACACACTATATACCAGAAGAAAACACACACAAACCGCTATCTGCACGCACTCTCACACCACCACCCTGCCCAGATCAACTCTGTAGCCAAGACACTCATTTCCAGAACAAAACGCTTAGCTGACGAACAACACCTAAAAACCGAACTACACACCCTCACTAACGTACTCACATCCAATGGATTCCAAAGAAATAAGATCACCAACCTAATCCAAAAAGAAACCCCCACTAAAATCCAAGACAGAGAACAAGAAAACGGCAAGGCCCTCCTCCCATACATAAAAGGCACCACAGACAGAATAAGCAAAATCCTCCACAAACATAACATCAAGACAGCATTCTGCACAAACCGAAAAATATCCACCATCCTAAGGAACCCCAAAGACAAAATTGAGTTAGAAAATCAAGGAGTATATGAAATCCCATGCACCGCCTGCCCCACCACATACATCGGACAAACCAACAGACGAATAAGTGCACGCATAGAAGAACACAAGAACTCAGTCAGAAAAGAGGAACCAACTTCTTCCCTGGTCCAACACCTTAAAGCCACAGGACATGATATTGACTTTAAAAAGACCAGAACTATCGCCAAAACTGAACACTTTAACAACAGAATAATCAGAGAAGCCATTGAGATAGAAAAACGCCCACACAGCATGAACAAACGAGACGATACCTCCCGCCTACCAGCCATTTGGAAACCCGCCCTTATTGACAAACGAGTCCCTAACACGACGAATGACACCAGACCCACACTCACGAGTGCCACACCTGATGTCACCACCACACATCCATGCAGAAAGCAGACTCAAACCCACACTGATAATGAGCCACGACCAAGGACCAGAAGCCAGACCGCAGCTGCATCATTAGCCACTTTAAACCCCTCCAATCCATACATGAAGCAGACTGACACCCACCATGAAGAGCTCGCACGGCCACAAACACGAAGCCAAACAACAACAACGCAGCTCACCAGCTCAAATCCCCCTGCAACTCAGACTAAGCTGAGCACAACCAAGCCCCCACCCAAACAGAACACAACCCCAGCCAATCAGAGCACAGCCAAGCCCCTAACCAATCAGAACACACCTCCACCCAATCAGAACACAGCCAAGTTCCCACCCAATCAGCTCACACCTCCACTAGCAGTTAAAAGGAAGAGACAGCTGCGATCTCACATTGCTCCTGGAAGCACGAAGCCGAGAACACCAGCCTGAAGATGACGAATGAGACTTCGTCGAAACGTCGCCAAGACACTTCCAATTTTACGTGGGAGAAGACCCGAATAACCAAAGACCTACATACAAACACCCGCGAAAACCTGAGAAAACATATATATATATATATATATATATATATATGTGTGTGTGTGTGTGTGTGTGTGTGTGTGTGTGTGTGTGTGTGTGTTTTTTCTGGTTTTTGCGGATGTTTGTATGTAGGTCTTTGGTTATTCGGGTTTTCTCCCGCGTAAAATTGGAAGTGTCTTGGCGACGTTTCGACGAAGTCTCATTCATCATCTTCAGGCTGGTGTTTTCGGCTTCGTGCTTCTAGGAGCAATGTGTGATCGCAGCTATTTCTTCCTTTTAACTGCCAGTGGGGGTGTGAACTGATTGGGTGGGAGCTTGGCTGTGTTCTGATTGGGTGGAGGTGTGTTCTGATTGGTTGGGTGTTTGGCTGTGCTCTGATTGGATGGGGGGTTGGCTGCAACTCAAATCCCCCTGCAACTCAGACTAACCTGAGCACAACCAAGCCCCCACCTAAACAGAACACACCCCCATCCAATCAGAGCACAGCCAAACACCCAACCAATCAGAACACACCGCCACCCAATCAGAACACAGCCAAGCTCCCACCCAATCAGTTCACACCCCCACTGGCAGTTAAAAGGAAGAAACAGCTGCGATCACACATTGCTCCTAGAAGCACGAAGCCGAAAACACCAGCCTGAAGATGACGAATGAGACTTCGTCGAAATGTCGCCAAGACACTTCCAATTTTACGTAGGAAAAAACCCGAATAACCAAAGACCTACATATATATATATATATATATATATATATATATATATATATATATATATATATATATATATATATATATATATATATATAATTTCTTACTTCTTCTTACTTCTTCGTAGGGTTTATGTGTGTTTTTCTTCTAGCCAGGTTTTCCCTACGTAGCCAAGGTTTTTTTGTAGCTCCAGCTCAGTAGAATCACATCTACTCGGTTCTGGGCTTCATATATATATGAAGTAAGAAAATATATATATATATATATATTCAGATTAATGTACATTTTTTTCAAATTAGGAAACATTGAGAAAAATGATTAAAATAGGTTAAACAGAACATATATCTGAAAGAGGAACAAATGGAGAAGGCACAAGAACACCACATATCATAGTAAATTATATATTCACTAATCCCAAAGTGAGCATCAGAATCTGCAAAACCAATATGTAGACATCTGTTGAATATTTTAAACTGAAATGTAAACTGTTCACTGCAGATGCTCCTCACAGAATTTAAACACCATCTCATGAATAACTCAGGTCACATTTGAACCAGTTTTGAAGACAGAAGACATACTTGTAGTTCATTAGAAATTGTTATCTTCCTTACAGTATTACCTATTTAGTACAAAATTACAGAATCAGCAGAATGGAAATTCCTACTTTTCACAGGCCCAGACAGTTTTTATAACTAGGATTATGCAAGTCCCAGAATAGCTTTAATAGTCTCTGTAGCCATGGAACTATGGGCTTTCATTGTGTTCCATTTGATAGTATGTGAATTCATATAAGCTCAACTGTATTCTTTCTGCATCCTATCTCTTCTATATGAATAATTAATGGTGTATTTGTTGGAATAATAGCTGTATGAGATTGTGATGACCGGTGGCATTAAAACATGCTGCTCTTGCTGCTGCTTTCTTTTTCTCCACTGTTTTTTTCCAAGTGATTGGTCACATCCTACATTGTGGGAAGTCATTCTGATTTTGTTTCAGTTAGTAAGGTTTATCAACCCATTTTTATTTTTGTCAAGTTATTATGTGGCCTCTAAATAAAGCTAACTGTAAAAAATGCCCAAAAATAAATACAGCACCTCAGTGAATTTATAAGAGAGGAATCAAAGCCAAATAAAGTCATATTAACCAACAACACCCACTGATATAAAAAAATTAACATAATGGGCACTGTAAAAACTCTGTTAGGGATGGAATACTTTTGTTTCTTCTAAAGATATACAGGAAACAAGCAAAAAAAGGCCATTTTTTTTTTTGGTTATACTTTAAAGTGTGACATGGAAGAACAGATTAACCAAAGAAAAAATAATAATATAAGGACAATTCTTTAGGAAGCTGCTCTATGTGAATCCCATTAAAATGAATGGGTCTCGTGCAAAAGTACTACAATGCTTTAGTACTGTAATTATTCATTTCAAGTGTACTTATACAAAGCACCCGAGGGTAGGACAAGAAGCAATGGGTAGAAAACAAGGAGAGAAGCAACTTAAAACTATGGAAAAATTTCCTGACAGTTAGAACAATTAATCAGTGGAACAACTTGCCTCCAGAGTTTGTGAATGCTCTAACACTGGAAGTTTTTAAGAAGAGGTTGAATAACCATTTGTCTAAAGTGGTGTAGGGTTTCCTGCCTAAGCAGGGGGTTGGACTACAAAACCTCCAAGGTCCCTTCCAACTCTGTTATTCTATTCTATTCTATTCTATTCTATTCTATTCTATTCTATTCTATTCTATTCTATTCTATTCTATTCTATTCTATTCTATTCTATTCTATTCTATTCTATTCTACTCTACTCTACTCTACTCTACTCTATATAGAAAAAATCTCAACTGTACTGATCAAATTCTAAAGGGGAAATTCTCAGTTTCAAAATAATAATGTATATTGAGCAAAGTTCCTAGTTATTTTAATAGGACCTGCATGTATGGGTGCGGATGCAGAAAAGAGTTTCCATTTCTATATATCCCATATTCTATGTATTAGAAATTGGACAACTGGAACATTTTTTCCCACATCCTTGTACATTTGATAGAAACATCAAACTTATCTCTACTCCATCTGTGGATAACAATTTTAAAGTAGCTGCTTTTAAACAAAACTTATAATAAAAATTATAAAGCAATGGATTATACAAATTATGTTTGGTTGAAAAAGTATCTTTCCTTTCAACTTAGCCAAAGTTTTATTGTTTTCTGGAAAACAATCATCCGTTAATTAATAGTTACATTCAAGGAAATACTAATATACATAAAAACCATTTTGTAAAGTTATTTACAGATAAGAATGATTGAAGTACAATTAACATTTGTAAAAATAAGTATAATGAACTTAAATTTCAATGGGGAAAAGGAAAAGAAAGGATATGCATTTAACATGAATGGTGATTACATAACTAAGTTATGGATGTAACCATCATACATGTTAAAGTTTTCAGGTCTTTATTATAGCTATCTATTATTTATTTATTATATTATAATTCTGGATTGGCAGTCCATTTCAGGGGCACTAAGATCATATTTTGAATCTTTCAAATTACTTTCCTGTCAATTCATTTGGTAGGACTAAGGCAGTAATATATAATCATCAGATTATGTGGGTTTTTGAAAAGGTGACACAACTGTGTGTTTGCATTCAGCTCCTTAAAATTAGCAGGCCTTCCTGGAATCACTGTGCACTAATAGTCAATAAAATTGTACATCCCAAGATTAAACATATTGAATCATAAATATATTTAGGATTATTTTGTAGTTAGAATATTAAAGATGTCGTGGAGAATTCTTGCAGAATTATGGGATGATTCAGCTTGATCTGGACTATCTTCAGGCATCCAAACTTCTAGAGAATGAAAATCAGAGCCACTAAAGTTTCTTCTCAGTTTAACATAGTCTGAATTGATTCAATTGGAATGCATTATCTAATTTAATGATATTAATAACTTTAAAAAAAAAAAACAACCAAAACCAAAACTGTTTGTTTTGTTCCTGAGGAATCAACTGTCTTTTTTGAATCAATTTTCTTATGCCAAATAACTGACTAAAGCTGCCTTTGTAAGCAATTTATTATTCTTATGAATTTTAGGTAAGGGTAAAGGTTCCCCTCGCACATATGTGCTAGTCATTCCCAACTCTAGGGGGCGGTGCTCATCTCCGTTTCAAAGCTGAAGAGCCAGTGCTGTCCAAAGATGTCTCCACGGTCATGTGGCCAGCATAACTAAATGGCAAAGGTACATGGAATGCTGTTACCTTCCCACCAAAGGTGGTCCCTATTTTTCTACTTGCATTTTTTATGTGCTTTCGAACTGCTAGGTTGGCAGAAGCTGGGACAAGTAACGGGAGCTCACCCCATTATGTGGCACTAGGGATTCGAACCACTGAACTGCCAACCTTTCTATCGACAAGCTCAATGTCTTAGCCACTGAGCCACCGTGTCACTCTTATGAATTATAAAAAAGCACAATTTAAAGTTAACAAGCCATTAATTGTTCCATCTTAGGTTTCCAATGAAATAGATTGGCAGATATATATATAATCCCACTTACTAATTATAATATTAAAACCAGCAAATGATGTTCTTTGATATTATTTCATTTCACTGACATTTACTAACATTTCTATCATTCAGAAATATTAAAACAGTACATTCAATGATTTACACATATCGGCTAACAATATTATTTATATCATTTTGTGTGAGAAATTCACTGACCTGAATGGAATGGAATAACAAAGAAGAAGCATGGACCCTTAAAGTGAGCATGGCACAATGCAATTAGCAGATCTTTTTTATGAATAGTATTAACCTTTTCAGTTTTTTTAATACATACTGTATATGAGATCAAAATATGTCAACTTATTTTAAAAAGCATTTTCCAGTTAATAAGCAACAGATATACCATCCAGACATAATTCTAGTTTTAATTTTTTGATTTCTGTGATAAAATATGACTTTCATGGCTGCTGGAAAAGTGCAGTAAAAATAGTGAAGGAAACCTATTTTCTTCTCTTTCACTGCTGATTACAATACTCGATTTACATGTAGATAATTGAAGATGGAAAACTGTCATTAAATCTGTTTGGTGATATATTGTCATTTAATTCAGACCTTATTCCAGGAATAATTTTGCTTACATATCTCATATTACCCGATTGTGTTAAGGGGTTTTACTGGGTTAATTTCTATATCTATGTTTACTATACACTCTCCCTATTCATCATCCTGTAATCCCTTAAGTAGGGGTAGAGTTGGGGTAACTGGATGGAACTGAGCGTTTACTGGTCGGATGCCCTTTCTGATGCAATGCAGAATTCACAGCAGATTTTTTTTCTTTTGCACTCTAGGAGAAACATCTGCTGCTACCTAGGCTTGAACTCTCAACCTTCCAAGTGGGAGGTGAGCATCTTCACCACTAGGCCACCATGCTGCTCTTATTCACTATTCACAAATATTATTATAAACTGCTAACATTCTTAAGAAAGCCATTAAGGCATAGAGGTTTCAAGTGGCAGGCTAGAAGTTGGAAGACCACATGCTGTATTCCTAGCTGGGTGAAGGCTAGTCACTCTCTCACAGCCTTAGAAAGTAATGGGAAGTCACTACTTGTCCAGCAAATTGATAGCAATTAAGAATAATTTGACTGCATTAAAAACATTAAAACAAACAAACAAACCTCTTAACATTTTCTTACTTTCAGATAAGTCCTTTTGAAACAGGCCATTCAGAAACAAATACTTGAAGGATTGAAGCCTTTTTGCATAGAAATGGAAATCAAGAGAAATCAGTTTATAGAATAAAACAGTCTGGCATGCATGAAATCTTATACCACTTGCCAACTCAACAATGATTACATGTACCTTTTCATTAAGGTAAATTTAGAATGTATACTTTGTGATGACTAATAACATAAGTGTTTGGCATCACACTACAGACATAATTTTCTTGAAGCTGGCTTCTCCATTCCTTCTACCAACAACCCAAGAACCTTCTGCCAATGTGGGATAGGAAAGTCTTCAGCATGGATTAGAACTGGGGATTAAGGAGACACTGTTCTTAAACAATGTTCCTCTTGCTATCTCTGTCTAAATTCAAGATAACTTTTCCTTTTTTCTCCCTTTATTCAACAACTGTTTATTATCAAATTTATTTTCCACCTATTTCGCCATAGGGCTACCTTAGATTTATTTCAATAGCTGTATTCAATGAAAAATTTTAGGAGCTGTGGGACTGCCAGGAGAAAGAAGACTGCACCCTATAGTTCTTCATTTTTTCATTTAAAAATAATTTTAGTTGTTAGTTACCTTTACATTACTATCCTTGAAGTTTTAGATCTCTTGATATTAAAGGGCATATAAGACATCTGGACTCCAGTCTGAAGATCTTTGTACAGGGATTGTTTCATTTATACATGTGGTATTGTTGTATTCCATGTTGAGTATTTATTTGAGAATAACGGAAGATGTTCCTTACATGAATCATAATTAATGTGAAGTAGCATTCATTCTGTTGAATAACAACAAATGGTCTTTGAGTGAAAATCTCACCCAGTGATTTGAATCTGCTTAGTTAGATCTGCCAAAAATCGTACAATTTAAAGTGAGAATACAGAAAATAATCAAGAAAAACTCATTTTCCAATTCTGTTGGGCATTTGTATTTTCTAATATGTCACGCGGTTTCACTGCCTTAATTGCATGGAGGTATACCATAAATATTGTTTACAGTTAACTTTAAAAAAAGAACTAAAAACTAGATAATGAACTGTAAACATGTTTTTAAAGCGGATGAGAAACTCACTCATTGACATGTAAGATGCAGCATAGTCTTTGTCACTCATATAATTATACGCCTGATGTTACAGGATCTCAGGAAAGCCTACTCCTTATAACTGCTGACTATGCAAAATCTCTTTGGGAGGTTATAAATATGATGTATCTGTTCAGTTATATACTGAGCAGATTTCATTACATCTGTGCATCTTTTTAAGATTAGGCTGTTCATTTAGAATAGCAACCATTAGATTACTTAGAATGCTTTTTTCCTGTGCAAAAAAGGAAAAAAAGAAAAGAAAAAAAAGAGAACAGTTAATACAAGCAACATCAGTATGAAATATTTTAATATATGTAGTTTCATACAAATGATCACTGTTTAAAAGTGCCACAAGGTCCTGCTACCATCATACACATTTAATTTTTTTTTCTTCTCAAGCAAATGGCAAATTTTAACCTTAGTTGCATTTCATAACATAAACATGGTTTAAAATTGCTACACTTCAACATTGCATGTTAAAGAAGAAATACAATGATTATTAGTATCATGATATAGAAAAATAGCAAGATTATTTTATAGTAATATTTTACTACAAACAGGGATTATATTGCACAATGCCCTCTTGACACTGAGTGTAATTTTAATTTACAGTACTTGTTTTGCTTTCTATGGTTTATTACCTTCTGGTTAGTTATCTCTGCAGACTTTGCATCATGTTAACAAACCATGTGCAATTATAACCTATTACTGGAATATCCAAATAATTTATCCTAATTATTATTTTCAGCAAAGGGAAAACATGTGATAGAAAATGTGAGCATATTTTTGTTACCCTAGATTTCCAATGAAGTAGAATACTTCCTCATTCTGTATTCCAGAGCAACTCCGTTCAATTGAAATGTTGAAGAATAATACATATTTTGATTCTTTTAAGCATATATGAACGTATACCATATTTCAATATTCATTTTATGCGAGAGGTACTGTGATTCTTGGCTCATATAAATCCTAAAAAAATTGTAGGCACTTTCCTACATGACCTTCCCCTTTAATTACAGTAGCATATCTATAAGCTATAAAATGTGCATCCAAGATTAATTTTCCTAATTTACAGAATGGGAAAGGGAGCCATTTTTAAAAAGGGTATTACATGCACATGTTGGAGCACCAGCATCCAAAAGAGATAAATGAATTACAATGAATCACTAGTTTCTCCCATAAAACTGAAAAGTGAAAACAAGTATTATATACTCATATTACAAATTCTATATAATTTAAATAAAAAATAAACATGTGTGTATTTATAAAACAATACAAATAGTCATTTCCCCAGAATTCTCTCAAAATAGATTGCTATATGTTTCAGATTCATTTAAATTTATTAAAATGTCTAGACATTAACATTTAACATCATCTAGAGATCCCCATTGTAACAGGAGGACACCTGTCTTTTCAATAGTATGATATAAAGTTATTTATTTTAAAAAAATACACATGGCTGGACACTTTTCTATTTCTAAATACTGAAATTAACTAATATTTTTATACCAATAATTCTGGAACATGGTCTTTTTTTTTTTTTTGCTTAACTATTTTGATCTGTATTTTTAGTATGCAGTAATCTCATATTATGACACTGGATTTTTGTAATATGTGGCCAGACTTGGGTAATGTATGATTTTTGATGTTTAATACTTTAGGTACCATGAATTTTGGATGAGCTGAATGTTAGATGCTCTGCTGAAAATCTTTAAATGTTGATAATACTTACCAATTGTTTAAATGGCTCTGACATACAACTGCAGCTAACTATGCATATTAATGCTATGAAGCAAACAAATAGATTCAAGGAGGAAAACTTTTAGATAATTAAGGCTAAACTGACTTTCCTCCTTGTGAAGAATTAAACAAAACATGCAGTATATAACAAATATGGAATTTTATGCACCATATGCATTCAGTTAAAATTGTTTTTGCCCATTTGAAGAACCACCAAACACTGTAAGTGAATAATACTTTTTGTATTAACATAGCTTTTCTTCAAGCATGTTTGTCTCAGATTTATTAGGTTCTTGATTTTGTAGATACTCTGAATTAGGCAAAACCTTAAGGGGAATGTTCATTACAAAGTGTGCAATAATTGTCAGAATATGTGCTGTAATTTGTGTGACCCATCATGAAAATGCCCAATGAAACTGTGACATAGGGATTACATTCACTGTTAAATTACTAAAATCTACCAATTGTAATGCTTCAAGACTGTTTATTTTTTCCAATAGAAAAATAAATCTCATACATTTGAACTGGTACACAAAACTGGGATAAAATTTATCAGATTTCTTGATAGCACCATTTACACATTCTTTAAAGTAAACATTAATATGCACTTTCTTAGAAAGCGATATAAATATATAGATATATAAATACAGGACTTGCTAACCTCTGTTAACCATCTGAATGTGATGGAATAATCTATCTCTACTGTGCAGGTAGGCTTGTGCATGGTGGTGTGGCAATATTTTAAAAGTTTGTTACAGATGTGATGGGAAGCTGGAAGGAGTCGAATAAGCAGAAAAAAGAGCTTAGATCTACTGTAAGCAATGAGTCGGAATGAGCCGTTAAAGGTTAGAATTTATCTTTGTTTCTGATCATTCAATGAAAAAAATGACTTCCACGGAAATATATAGATTTAAACTGTTTGTAGAAAGGGGTGAAGTGGTGGTGGTGGTGGGTGGAATAGGATTGAAAGTCCTACAGGTAATAGCAATAACTGGAAGTGCAGACGAAATAGGTCTTCAGTGCAAAGAGGAAGGCAGCCATTTAAAAAGTCTAAGTGCAATGTTGTGGTGCTGAAAGAAAAGCTCCAGGTGATAAAAGAAAAACAAAACAAAACAAAATTAAAAAAAAAAACTGCAATGCAACTTCAAGCAGTAATTTGTGGTGCTGAAAGGACAGCTCCCAGCGTTGAGGAAAAGATCTTGGATCTAGAATGAGGTGTCCAATCTGTATGATAAACAGCACACTGTGTCTCAGAGCGCCTATTCAATCTCAGTAAGTAAATGAAATATTGATTGAAAGTGACCCTGAAACAGAATGCATTAAAAAGACATAGAAAGCTGCAGAACTGAGGTAATTCTTATTCAGTGTGTTCACCAGCCTCCCTATAGTAAAACAAATCTATAAATAGGTGCATTTTATAAGATGTTTGGCCCTTGTATCATTAGTTTTCTCCATTTTAAATCACTTTAGTGGAACAGCCTTTGCTGTACACATGATGAGCTTTGAAACCATATACTAATTGCTTTGCAATAAGTTAAATCTTTTTACAAATCAATACTATATGACCTATAAATTTCAAAATATATTTTTAAACAGCATGAAGCTGGCTTACAGATAATTCATGCAAACCCTTGTTATTACTATCACACTTAAAAGATTAATAATTTCAATTTAGCAATAGAGTTTAACCAACATATATATAATAAAATATATGCATTGGTGGTGGGCCACAAAAGCTCCAGGATTGTCAATTATACTTTTAAAGTTCAACTATGTGCATTTTGTCAACATCAAAAGCTAAAAAAATACACAATGTATTTTTCTTTAAAGGATGATCTCAATTTAACATTAATTCCAGATGAAATGTATGGTTTCCACAGTGGACTAGTAGAATTTTGATATAACAGGTTGAAAGTCTTCTAAGACTAAATAAAACATTTTAAAGACCCAACATTTGAAATGCTTCTATTATACAACCTAAT